>NC_058090.1:56777461-56879961 GCF_014858855.1 Bufo gargarizans
ACAATCAAAATACATTAGTAAGTGCCTTGGATTAACTTGGTCTACATGATAAATCCAATTAGCTGAAAATAATCCCTTTAAGTCTGGACATGTACCTACAACATCTGTCACCTATGGCAATCCATAATAATGAATGGTAACAGAGGCCGCGTGTTAGCAGAGCAGCGGGGAGCAGCACTTGGTGGTGGATGGACCCTGGGAAAACCAGGGTCCTCCAGCTACAGCTCTCCCCACTCTGTTCCCGTTGTAGGTGCGTGTCCCAGAGGTGGGACGCATCAGACGATGGGGGCATATCCTAGCGATATGCCCCCATTGTCTGTGATGGGAATACCCCTTTAATACATGTGTAGTGTCCCACTAGGTAAAGGTGGGCACTGCACAGGTTAATGTGTTGCATTGCATTAAATGTCATGTGTTTGTTTTCCCTGTGTTATTTGGGTGTCAGGCCTGTCAGGGTGTAGTTTAGCCTCCCAGACGTTAGAGGGAGCTGGAGAGCCCTAGTTACATATAGGAAGGCCCAGACAGGGAAGTGTTAGTTCATTCCAGGGGACTAGAGGAGTCACCTCGTCCACCTGAAGCTCCTGAGGCTAGGATTAGCTCAGTAGAGATACCCCAGTGGCAGGAACCAACCTCCTGGGAGAAACCTACAGTTATCCACCTGATAGGAGGAGGCGACCCAGGGTAAGCAAAGTGACCCTGAAGGGCAGAGAACCTTTATACAGTGCAGCAAGCAGTATAATACCTGAGGAGGAAAGTAACCAAGGATTAAAGCCACCCTTATAGGCATCCGGGCCTTGGGAGATATAAAGCCAGAGCAGGAGTTCTAGAAAGGACACTGTACATTGATTCTGAGGAAAGGTACAACCTGCTGCTGAGTGCTTGTGGAATTTACCCTCAGTGTAACTTGCATGACTATTGCCTGCCATGTTTGTGAATAAGCCCCTTTGTGGAACTGTAATCTGAAGACTGTGCTACACCTGCTGTACAAAGTTGGATTGTTCAGTAAAGTTACGTTTTGGTTCACTATATACTTGTGTACCTTCATCATTCCAACCACCAACCGGCGTGCCACCGTCCAAAGGCACTGGCGTCACGAATACCACAGGGACCTTGCCCCAGGCACACAAAATACCTGTAACATCCAGGGCACCTCAACTACCATCAGGCCTGGTCCCTATCTACAGAGCGTGCCCCAGAGGAACTGTGTCTACCTCTTCTTCACTGCCACGCGCCTGCCCAGGGTTCTTCAAATATAGTGAGTACCCTCGATTGCCCATAACTGTGACCTCACTTCGTCATACCCTGCAGGTCTGGCGTGCTGCATAAATTGGCGTCATGAACAGGATCCGAATATTCCTGCGCCATAGCGGATTTAAGAACTGTGTGCTGAAAATTGTCTTAAAGTGACATGCCCCAATTGTTTTATTGAAAATTGCTGGGCCAAAGTGAACTGTAATATTTGCGGTGTGAAGATTGCATTGTATGGACTATTTTCTGCCGATTTGAGTCACCGCTTGCTGTCAGTGAATAGACAGCCATATTGCCCATTTAACCTGATCAGATTACAAGTGCGCCTCGTGGAGCTGTTTGGCGCGAAAAAGAGGACTTTGGCGCGAAAAGAATCGGGCGGAGCCATCGCCCAGCCAACCAGGAAGAAGAACCCCGCCTACCTGAGTCCCGGAGCTACGAGAGGCCGCGCCCACCTGCTGACGCGGTACGCAGGACGTCCGACACCCGGAGCTGCGCATCTCGCGAGACTTGGAGCAAGCACCACCGGAGTGAGTACCAACTTTAAAAACTTTTGCCGGCTTCTCCGCTTACCTGTCCGGAAGCTCCCCGACCCCTGCCAAGGCACCGGAGGGATCCCCGCTAGTAGTGAAAGACTTGTCTGAAAAAAAAAGTTAAAGTTACTGCCCGGTCCGCTCCGCTCCATTTAAAGGGCCATACCCACCTAGCAACGCCATGTCCGCAGCTGAGGAAATCGGACAGGAAGCCCCAGTCGTGCCTGCCGAAGCACCCGCAGCCGACTCTAGGGCCCCTGCCGCCGCGGCACCGCCCAGCCTGATGCCGCTAACCATGCCGTACTATTTCGGGGCCCCCTGATTCCCACGTTATTCAGCGGAAGCCCACAAGTTAAAAGACTTCAGGGAACAGATACTGGCCTTGTTCCAGCTTTATCCCATAAATGCTGAGCAGCAAATGGAGATCCTCTTAGCTCAGCTAGAAGGGGCCGCCCGCAGGGAAGTAATGTCATGGCACCGTTCTGAGAAAAATAGCCTGGAACAGATCTTTGAACGTTTGGGCACCACATTTGAAGCCAGAACGGTGTCAGAAGTTAAAATGCGTTTCTTCAGCAGAAAGCAGCAGCCTGGAGAGTCGCTCCGTGATTTTGCCCTGTCCTTACAGGAGACGCTGAGAGCTGTAGTCCAAGTGGATCCTAAAGAAGCTGAGGACCAGGACCGGACTCTTAGAGAGCAATTCATTGCAGGCATAAGTACTGAGCATTTAAAGGGCCAGCTACGGATGTTGTCAGCTCAACACCCTCACTGTACATTCTTGGATTTTAAAGAATTGGCCATCAGCATACTAGGCCAGAACCCTGCTCCAGGGCCAGCAACCTTCCCTGAACCCCAGGCTTGTCAGCCAAAGACTGTTAATGTGGGGTCTGCAGGAGTCTGTCAAGCCACCCAAGCTCCGGTCACGGATGTGGTGGCCGCATTAATGGAGCAGGTGAACCATCTTACTCTAAGCTTAGAGAAGGTGTGCAAGAAAATAGAGGAGTGGGAGAGACCATTGTTACTAGAAGATGAAGGTCCTTTTCCTCCAAGGCTCCCACCTGCATATGGAGATGTATATCCAAAAGAGCCTGATGGGCGACCGAAGTACCGGCCCAGAAGCAGGAAACAGCCTGTCTGCCACCACTGCAAGAAATATGGACATACTGAATCAATGTGCTGGCAGTTACAACGGGCAACCCCTGAGGCAGAGGACCGCCCCTCGGGAGGTAGAACAGTAGGTCCAAAGGATCCAAGCTGGATGCCTAAGTATGTAGGATCCCGTCCGAAAATTTATATATGTATCAACGGGATACCCTTTGAAGCCCTGTTGGACACTGGGTCACAGGTCACCACCATTCAACGGCCTGCCTTCGACAAGTTCTGGGATCCAAGTCTCCTCACCCAGCCACCAGAGTCCTGGCTAGATATCATCGCTAGCAACGGTAAGCCAGTGAAAGTGCATGGGTATTGGGAACCTACTCTTCAGGTGGGAGAAGCCACCCTGCCACAGCAAGGCGTGATTGTGGTACAAGCCGGAGGTAAAGGAGGACACCCTGTGATCTTAGGGACTAATGTTCTTAAAAATTGTTACTCCGAAGTGCTTGAAGCATTGAATCAAACCATATCATCCGCCTCACCTGCTTCCAGAAGAGTTATTCAGAAAACTATTAGTGTGCTGTGCGCTCAACAAAGGTTCGCCAACAAGAAAGGAGAAATTTGCACTGTCCGGGTCCGGGATAACCGGCCGGTGATTTTGCCTCCAAATTCCCAGATCATCCTGTGGTGCCGTGCTGTATTAGGGATCCAGGGCCAGGTCTATCAAGCCCTAGTGGAACCTATTCCTATTAAGGATCATCCTTTCGTACGGACAGCCAAGAGCATGGTGACCGTGTCTCAAGGTAAAGTGCCTGTTCGTTTAATTAACTTTGGTGATCATCCCGTTACTCTCCTTAAGCATTGCCCCGTTGCTCAGCTTTTCCAAGTGTCTTTCCAGGATGTGATCCGTCTGCCTGCCGCGGAGGCGTTCCAGACCACACAGAGCAGCAGCACCCCAACGGCATCCTGGTGGGAAGAACTACATGTGGGGAACGAATCCACCCCAAAGGAGCAAATAGAGGGAGTCCTGAAGCTGGTGAAGGAGCACCACCAGGCTTTCAGCAAACACTCCACAGACTATGGAGAGGTCAGTGTGATCAAACACACCATACCCACTGGCTCTCACCCTCCTATTAAGGAGAGGCACAGACCCATACCACCTACTACCTATCAGTCTGTGAAAGAGATGATACAAGAGATGAAAGACTCTAATATAATCCGGGACAGCCATAGTCCCTGGGCTGCGCCCCTAGTACTTGTTCGAAAAAAAGATGGCAGCATAAGGTTCTGCGTGGATTACAGAAAAATTAATCAAATCACCCACAAAGATGCATATCCATTGCCACGCATTGAGGAGTCCTTGACTGCCCTGGGGTCATCAGCCTATTTCTCCACCTTGGACTTAACCAGCGGGTACTGGCAGGTACCCATGGCCCCAGAAGATCGAGAAAAGACTGCTTTCACTACACCTATGGGCCTGTTTGAATTCAATTATATGCCATTTGGACTGTGTAATGCTCCAGGAACGTTCCAGAGGCTGATGGAACGTTGTTTAGGCCATAGGAATTTTGAGACGGTGCTATTATACCTGGATGACGTCATTATATACTCCAAGACGTATGAGGACCATCTAAAGCACCTGGGTGAGGTGTTTCAAGTTCTTACTAAATATGGCCTCAAAATCAAGCCATCCAAGTGCCACCTGCTGAAACCAGCCGTCCGATATCTCGGGCATGTTGTCAGTGCCGAAGGAGTACAGCCTGATCCTGACAAACTTGCTGCTGTCCGTAACTGGCCTACTCCCACGACCGTGAAAGAGGTGAGAAGCTTTCTCAGTTTTGCAGGGTATTATATGCGATTCATCCCGCATTTCGCACAAATTGCGGATCCCATCCAGGAACTCTTGAGGGGGCATCCAAAAAAGAGCCCAAAGACTCCTATTCCTGTTGAATGGAATGAAGAGCGGGAAATTGCCTTCCAACTCCTAAAGAAGAAGTTGACTGAACCCCCTGTTCTGGGTTACCCAGATTATCAGAAGCCATTCCACCTCTACACAGATGCCAGTAAAAGAGGCCTGGGGGCCGTGTTGGCTCAAGTGCAAGATAACAAAGAAAGGGTGATTGCCTATGCCAGCAGATCCCTGAAGGGAGCTGAGAAGAACGATCAGAATTACAGTTCTTTCAAGCTGGAGTTTCTTGCCTTAGTGTGGGCTGTGACCAAAAAGTTTAAGGACTATCTCGCTGCCACACCGTTTGTTGCCTTCACAGATAATAATCCCCTGGCACATCTGAATACGGCCAAATTAGGGGCACTGGAGCAAAGATGGGCCTCCCGCCTGGCCAACTATGATTTTACTGTGAAGTACCGGGCAGGCCGCTCCAATGATAACGCTGATGCTCTGTCACGACTCCCCACTACAGAAGCCCCAGATGAACCGAAAGATGCCTGGGAAGAGGTGGAGATGCCAGCGTTTTATAACAAATTTACCCAGCAGGATAATATACGTACTGAAGATTCCCCTGCTGCTGATCCTTCCTCATCAGATGGTCCTGAGTCCAGAGGCGATCAAGAAAGATGGATTAAGCTCCAGTCCGAAAGTAGAGTCCTCGGTGAACTGCTCGACTTCCTTACTAGTGGAAAAGTCCCTGAGAGGATCCGCAGGAAGAGTGCAGACCCAGAGCTAGTGAGACTGTGGAGACATCGCCATCAACTATTCCTTCAAAAGGGCCTGTTGCTCAGAAGGAGTCTGGATCCAGTGTCCTATGATAGAGTGTATCAAATTCTCCTGCCACGTCGGGATGCCAGCCTGGTGCTGGATATGTACCACAACCAGTCCGGACACTTCGGTGTGCAAAAGACTGAGGCCACCATTCGCAGAAGATTCTATTGGATCGGGATGAGAGAAGATATCGAGAAATGGTGCCGAGAATGCACTGCCTGTGTTGTGGGGCGAACTGAACGCCATGACCAGAGGGCGCCTCTCCATCCCATCGTAAGTAAGGCTCCTTTAGAACTTGTTGCCATTGATCATGTAAAGTTAGAGCCGAGTCGCTCAGGGTATACATATGCCATGACTATAATTGATCACTTCACTAAGTTTGTCGTAGCAGTGCCTGTGAAAGACCTGACAGCAAAGACCACAGCGGAGGCGTTCTGGAAGCATTTCCTGCTGCCCTACGGTTGCCCAGAAAGGATCCTCACCGATCAAGGGTCCGCATTTGAGTCACAGCTGTTCCATGAGATGTGCCTGCTACACAACTGCCAGAAGGTCCGGACCACCGCCTATCATCCGCAAGGTAACGGACTCTGTGAGAAAATGAATAAGACTCTCATTGAAATGCTGAGAGCAGTACCCCCTGAGACGAGGGGAGATTGGCCTACTTTGTTGCCGCAGCTTATGTACACTTACAATAACACCATCCACTGTTCCACCGGTTACACCCCGTTCTATTTGATGTTCGGCCGAACAAGGGAGATTGCCTGCGGACCACTCCCTAGGGGTACAAGTGCCGGATGAGATCAACCCACTGCCCAAGACTGACTGGGTAGTGGAGCACCAAAGGCGTCTTCTTAATGCTAAGGAGATTGTCCAGGAACGGATGGAGATTGTCCGAGAAAGGCAGCAGAAAGACTTTGACCAGACTGCCCATGCGGGACCCCTGGCTCTGGGAGACAAGGTATGGTTGAAAAACAACCATCGGACCAGCAAGTTGGACAGCAAATGGGAAAGGATTCCCTACCTTATCACTGCCATACCTAATGCTGCGGCCCACATTTACCAGATCTCCAGGGAAGGAAGAAGTCCCCAAGTTGTTCACAGGAACCGCCTCAAGCCCTGTGTAGAAGGAGAACCAGCGGCGGAGGAGATGGAACCGGAGCCTACTGAAGAAGAGATGCCGGCTCCACCTATGGACCCTATGCAGGCTGTGGAGAACTTAATCCATGATAAAGAGCCGCTCCACTGGGCCCTCACGCCTTGGTTGAATCTATTGGTTCCTGCTCCTGTTCCTGTTAGCCCTCAGCCTCCTGAAGAAGCTCCAGAGGCAATGGGCTCCTCTGACATTCCTGAAGCCAGGCAGGAAGAATCCCTGCCAGTAAGGAGGTCTACCCGTTCTACCAGGGGGCACCGACCTGTGAGGTTTGTGGACTACGTTATGGGCCCAGGTAGCCCCTCACGGGAAACCCCTGTTTAACCATTGCAAGCCTGGGTACGGACTCATGTTGTTCTTTGAGCCTTCAAGGACTTATGTTTATCTACATTTTATATGGACTATCCTGGTTTATTGATACGCTGTGCCAGGTCAGCGCCCCTGTTCCCTCACATTATCCTGAGAGAAGAGAACGACGCCCCTTGTCACCACTCCTTCCAGTGATCCATATTGCCCACTGTTGTGTTGTTAAATGTGGTGAATATTGCATATGTATGTTCTCTGCTATCTTTCAGGTTGCCGCTTCCAGATGGGCGGACCCTCCATGTTGCGCCGAGGACGGGCAACGTTATAGCGTGGGGGTATGTAGTGTCCCACTAGGTAAAGGTGGGCACTGCACAGGTTAATGTGTTGCATTGCATTAAATGTCATGTGCATGTTTTTCCCTGTATTATCTGGGTGTCAGGCCTGTCAGGGTGTAGTTTAGCCTCCCAGACGTTAGAGGGAGCTGGAGAGCCCTAGTTACATATAGGAAGGCCCAGACAGGGAAGTGTTAGTTCATTCCAGGGGACTAGAGGAGTCACCTCGTCCACCTGAAGCTCCTGAGGCTAGGATTAGCTCAGTAGAGATACCCCAGTGGCAGGAACCAACCTCCTGGGAGAAACCTACAGTTATCCACCTGATAGGAGGAGGCGACCCAGGGTAAGCAAAGTGACCCTGAAGGGCAGAGAACCTTTATACAGTGCAGCAAGCAGTATAATACCTGAGGAGGAAAGTAACCAAGGATTAAAGCCACCCTTATAGGCATCCGGGCCTTGGGAGATATAAAGCCAGAGCAGGAGTTCTAGAAAGGACACTGTACATTGATTCTGAGGAAAGGTACAACCTGCTGCTGAGTGCTTATGGAATTTACCCTCAGTGTATCTTGCATGACTATTGCCTGCCATGTTTGTGAATAAGCCCCTTTGTGGAACTGTAATCTGAAGACTGTGCTACACCTGCTGTACAAAGTTGGATTGTTCAGTAAAGTTACATTTTGGTTCACTATATACTTGTGTACCTTCATCATTCCAACCACCAACCGGCGTGCCACCGTCCAAAGGCACTGGCATCACGAATACCACAGGGACCTTGCCCCAGGCACACAAAATACCTGCAACATCCAGGGCACCTCAACTACCATCAGGCCTGGTCCCTATCTACAGAGCGTGCCCCAGAGGAACTGTGTCTACCTCTTCTTCACTGCCACGCGCCTGCCCAGGGTTCTTCAAATATAGTGAGTACCCTCGATTGCCCATAACTGTGACCTCACTTTGTCATACCCTGCAGGTCTGGCGTGCTGCACATGTACAGAACATCTGCTGCTGACTGCAGATCAATAACTTGCATATTGTTACGCACCCCCATTCTCCCTCTTTGCACCTGCAAAATAGCCATGGAATGCACTGAGAGGACTCCTGTGCCTGTGCACAAAATGGAGAGGGCTCCAGGAGAAGTCCTCTCTGTGCATTCTATGAATGACCAGTTTGTGGGTGCATAGCCAGCGAATGGGTGTGAATATCAACATCCATCCAAGTGTAGCTGTGAATCCAGCACTGGGGTGAGATAGAAAACCTACTAGAAAAATGAGCTGATTCTATATATGTTGCTGCCTGTCTCTCCCTGCAGCAGCTCACTTCTCCTCCACCTCCTATCTCCATAGACCTCTATGAGCTGTAACTTTAACCTGATCACTCAGTGAGCTGCTAAGCATTCTTCAGTATTCTCTACTGAATAAGAGTTTCTTCTGACAGTTTCTTAACCATAGCTTGTACCATCGATTTAAAGAAAAATGTATTAAGTGAGAGTTACTCTTTAAAGGTGCAGCACATCAGATATACAGTATGTGGACTAAAGATTTGCATTTAAATTCAATTTGTGAGTGAGTGGCAAATTACAGAGTACATACAGAATACATTTTACCATAAGTATGTTGAGTAAAATGAAGCAGATACACAGAATTTGTGGTGGATTCCTGTCTCTGACATGGTGATTCTCTACTCTATTCATTTAGAGATTAGCAGGTGCTGCAATTTAGTCACCAATGTTTGACTTTTCTAATACAACCTGCGATATGTGCTGCAGAAAGGATTCACAAAATCACAGATAAGAATGGTCTGTGATTCTTATTACAATCCCTTCTCCCCTGGGACTTTTTTCATGTACTGAACCTATTGTCGAATGGCCACTGCAGCAATCCTTTCAATGTCTTTATCAGTTAGTTACAAGGTTTGATTGGCTCCTATGGGCAAAGCTGGGTGTCTTGAGCGTAAGATTAAAGGGAAAGAGACTAAATTCTTCCCTCCAGATAAACACATTTGGGTTGACATTGTTTTTCTCTGTGTATTGTATAAGCACGTATTAAACATAAATTGGTTATATGTCCTCTCCATGGCTCATCTAAAGCCGGAGACTCGTGTAATGAGTCAATGACTTGATACAAAAACCACATTTGATCATTCCCTATTAGATGTTTGTCACCATGACTCCTGATCTTTAAAGGGGTTGTCTGGTGGATTGTGGAAAATCCCACCACTGGGACTCTCACAATAACCAAAATGGGGTTCCCAAGCCTTTCAGAACATGGTTCCCAAGTACAGTTCCCCGCTATTTTCATTACCCGCCCATAGATTAAATTTATGATCAACTGCTGCTCTATTCCAACTCCTGATCACAGCAGCTGTTTGATGAGATGGAATGGAGGTTTGGGACCCCTGATCTAGTGAGGGTCCCAGCGATCAGACATTTTATCACCTATCCTATCCAACCTCTTAAAAATATTGGCCATATGTTTACAGCATTAGGCCCCATTCACACAACCATATTTCTGGTCCACATCCTAACCTCATTTTTTTGTGGATTAGATGTGGACCCATTCATTTCAGTGTAATACAGCTGACAACCATTTGCAGTAACCATGATTAGAGATAATTCTAAACCAGTCCTCCAATTGCACATGCTTCCCCCACACAGCAAAATCACAGGGTGCCGACTGGTTGTTATTGCAGCATGGACCCATGTGAAGGTTCCCAGGCCTGCCACTGTAAAGTTCCTATTACGCCCTCCTAAATAGGAAGACTGCACAATCCCTGTAGACTGGAATAGTATAATATTACAGTCTATTATATAAGCAATTGAACAGTTTAATTCCCCAAAGGGGACTAACAATAATGGTTTAAAAAAGAGTTTCTAAAATATGAAAAGTATAAAAAAAAAATCCCAATTTTATTTATAAAATTAATAAACAAAGCATAATTGGTATCGCCACATCTGAAAATGACTAAACTATTAAATTATAACTAGAGATGAGCAAATTTCATATTTAGAAATTTGTTTGCGATTCGTTTACTGGTAAAAGCAAAATTGAGGTATCGATTCTGTTTCCACGGAACATAACGCAATTCTATGACGGAATGCATAACGGAATACCTTTAGAGGCATTCCGTTATTCATTCCATCATAATAGAAGTCTATAGGCTGCATAACGGATCCGTCCCGTTTCCGTTATGCAGGAGAGGAGTCCCCTGCATAACGGAAATGGGACGGATCCGTTTTGCAGCCCATGGGCTTCTATTATGACGGAATGAATAACGGAATGCCTCTAAAGATATTCCGTTATGCATTCTGTCATAAAATTGCATTATGGTCCGTGGTAACAGAATCCATAAGGCAATTCTGCTTTTACCAGTAAATGAATCGCAAACTAAATTCATAAGCGGAAATTCGCTCATCTCTAACTATAAGTGTACATTCACACGACCGTTTTTTTTTTTCCGTTTCCGATCCGTTTCCGATTTTCGCGGTATACATGCGGATCTATTCATTTCAATGGTCTAAAATTATGTACGGACAACGTTCAGTATGTTGTCCGATTCCGTTGTACCGTTTTTATGTTCCGTCAAAATATGAAGCTTGTCCTACTATTGACCGCAGATCTCGGTCCGATTCCCCATTCAAGTCAATGGATCCGCAAAAATCGGAAGACAAACGGAAACATTTCCGTATGTGTTCCGTTTTTCGCGGATCCGTTTCCGTTTTTTTATTAACATAATTTATTGTAGGCTCTGCCCTCTGGGGTGGTGGCTTAAAAATTCATATCTACCTAGCCATAACGATTTGGGAGCCCCCTAAAAACAACATGCCTAGGGTAGATGTGTCCAAATTGATTGTCCTTATCCAAGAGAGGCCAGAAATCTGGGATTCCAGGAAGGATCAGTACCATGATCGGGTACGGAAGGACCGGGCATGGGAAGAGGTGGCGCAGGAGCTGATGCCCGAAGATTGGGCCAGATGCAGATCTGATAAGCGATCTGGAATTAGTAAGTGTACATTTTAATATATTCATGTAATATCATTCTGTGTATAAAATCAAGTCCTGTAGCATCCCTGATTGCAATCTCTAGTGCAGTGTTCAGACGTCTGCACTAGAAATTAGCATGGGCCTTGCAAAGTAACATAGCAGACTTTTTTTTTTAATTTGCAGAATCCTTTGATGTCTATCACTTTTTATGTAATGCATCTCTGCACATTTGCAAACTTTCCTGTGTCACTTTGCTTGGCCTTTGTTTATGTCTGGTGCACACGTCTGCAAGGATGGAGCCCTGACCTTGCAAAAGTAATCAGGGGTTGCTATGGGACTAGCTATGGTTCTGTCTCATATGAACTTTCTGCAAAGTAATCACAGATGGGTTTCTGAAATGTACATTGGGCCTTGCAAAGTGACACAGCCGACTTATTTGTTTTGCAAAATCCTTTGATGCCTATCACTTTTTAAAAAATGCATCTCTGCACATTTGCAAACTGTCCTGTGTCACTTTGCTTGGCCTTTGTGCACACGTCTGCAAGGATGGAGCACTGACCTTGCAAAAGTAATCAGGGGGAACTATGGGACTAGCTATGGTGCAAAGTGACCTTGCAAAGTGACACACCAGACTTTTTTAAAATTTAAATCCTTTGAGGCCTATAACTTTTTAGATTGGATACTTTCACACTTGCGGCAGGACGGATCCAACAGGCTGTTCACCATGTCGGATCCGTCCTTCCGCTATTTTGGCAGACCGCCGCTCTGTCCCTATTGACGATAATGGGGACGGGGGTGGAGCTCGGGCACAGCACGGCGGTGGATGGCAAAAGCTGCAGGACTAAAAAGTTGGATATGCTGTACTTTTAGTCCTGTGGCCTTATGCCGTGCACCGCCGGGCTGCGCCTGTGCTCTGATCGTCCCCATTAAGTCAATCAATAGGGACAGAGCGGCAGTCTGAAAAAATAGCGGAAGGACGGATCCGACATGGTGAACAGCCTGTTGGATCCGTTCTGCCGCAAGAGTGAAAGTAGCCTCATGCATCTCTACACATTTTAAAAATTTGCTATTTCTTGTGCACATGTCTGCAATGATGGAGCTCAATTTTCTATCCTTAGAAGTTATATGAAATGGAAGATGTCTTTTAAATATTGTAAAACATGAAAATCATTGAAAATTTAAATTTTTAATTTTTTTTTTGGCAGTCAAACAACTCAAGACGAAATGGAACTCCTGTCGGGATCAATTCCGACGGGAATTTAATGCGAGCAAAGGGCATAGTGGAGACGGCAAGCCCAGGAAGAAGCCGTATATGTACACTAAGGACTTGCAGTTCCTCCTGCCTGTAATGGACCTGCGACCGTAAGTTTTCAGTTACTGTATGGAAACTGGGGAACATGGCTGTAAGGAGTCCATCGAATCCTAACCTGGCATCCTGCTGAGAGTTTTAGCGCACAGCGTCATTGTTTTCCATGATGCTGTGCGCTTTGTGCAACTGTTGCAGTACACTAATACACTCATATAGATCATACGAGTGTATTACTGTACTGCAGGGGGCTCACGAAGCGCATGGCGTTATTGAAAACAATAAACCAACATGCTGTCCTGCTCTATGTAGGATCACAGGTTGGAATACCAAGGACCACTCACATCCGTGTTCAAAGGTCATTTGCGTTTGGCTTAAAAATAGATGCAGATCTATTGTTACCCTATCTGCATAGATCATTCCCATATGATATTCTTCATTTTTTTAAAAAGTCACTAGAGTAGCGTGATGACATATTACTTTATTAAATCTGACCTCATAGTAATTACAACATTAGACAATAGTGAAACATAGAAAAGGCTGAAGTGTCACGGCCTTGTCAATCAGCTGAATAGTGTGGATTGGGGTAGATCTATCAATAGCTTTTTTATGTATAAAATACTTACAAGTACTTTTGATCTATTTCAGGACAGTGGACAATCTGCAGGCGGAAGAAGATTCCTCGTCCACAAACCTGGATGAGCCGAGTACCCCTGCTGCATCTTTCATACCTCATGCTGGACCTTCAGAGGCTGAGGAAAGGCCAGAGGAGGAAAGCCAGCAGGAGAATTCTCCGCCTCAGCCATCCAGGCGACAAAGTTCGCGAAGGAGGGGAGGATCTTCTGGCCAACAAGCTGCGCAGATGGCTCGGAGGGATTTGATAGACTCCCAGGTCTTTGAGTATCTCAATAAAAACAAAGCTGAGACCCCGGAGGAGAAAATTCTGCGAAGCCTGGCTCCTGCGTTGTCGAGAGTGCCTCCAGAAAGGCATTCTTTGATGCTGTCTTCCGTTGCCTCATTATTATATCTTTTTGAGGGGGATAGTATTCCCCTTGATGTTATTCAATATATCGACAAGGAGAAACTAAGGCAAGCCCATATGTGGGGACAAATTAGGTCACCAATGGCACCTTCAGAGAGTGTGGCACATATTCAAGGTCCAGGACCCACACTTCCTGGCAGCTCTTCCACCCCGCAAATAGTTTTCAGGGGAACAGGTCCCTACACAAGGGAGCTTTTTGATTTATAATTTTTTTGTTGTTTTTGCTTTGTATTTTTATAAACAGTTATTTGAAATTTGCTATGTAGCGTCATTATTTTTATTTATCTTGAAATAATAATTTTCCCCCCAAAATTTTTTTAAGTTTAAGACAAAGTTCAAAGGTCTGGATCTTCTAGGGAGGGTCACACCGGTATTAGTGTACTCCTCCAAATTAGGTTTTCTACACAATCTCATATACCCTCCAGTATGGGGTTGGTTGTGTCTCTGGGAGAATGATTATATTAGTAATATTTTAGTATTTAGTGAATTTGGGAGAAGTAGTGTAGTCAATAGCCAATAAAGGTATATATGCGCTTTCTAAAAAATAAAAGATTAGTATTTTAGGAATAATCACTAATAAAAATGGGACTTCACTTTACATAAAATGAGTTTTTTAGGGTTTCAATTAAAATTCCAAAAAAAAAATAGGTTGGGAAATGTGGTATTAGAGGGTATTTCTGTAATTTTTTGAACATTCTAGTCAAAATCATTTTAAAATATTACATGGTCTATATTGGTAGATAAATTAAAAAAGTAAATATAGGCCATTAATAGTTTAAATAAATATTTTAAACGCTAATATTACAAAAAATACCCCAGCCCGCAAGCCCACGTCAAGGGTCCACATTGTCTTGCAAGTCCCTAAACTATCTAAAAAAATTTAAAAGGGAACTAACTAACTAAAAAAAAAAATTCTAAATTTAGAAATTTTTGCACAGAGACCAGATCAAATCAACGACCACCACGGATGGCATCCATCTGCCACGGCAATGAACCCTCTGGACTGCAAAAGTAGTCCGCATAGCGTTCCCGAACAGCTAGTCCAGCTGTTCCAGGTCTTCCATGTCGGACTGGTTCAAAATTGACAGGTGTGTTCGTCAAATTTTGAAGCTGTTCTGCATCCAAGGGAACATCGTTGATCCTGGTGAAATTGTGCAAAACGACACAAGCTTGGATCACCAAGGTGACATTTTCCAGATCCATTTGCATTGACGACATAAATACTCTCCACTTAGCAGAAAGTATACCAAAGGCGCACTCAACAAACCGTCTGGCACGAGTCAGTCGGTAGTTGAATATGCGCTTTCGGTTGTCTAAATCGCGTCTGGGGAAGGGCCGCATCATATTGGGTGATAATGCAAACCCTTCATCAGCCACAATTACAAATGGAACCGGGGGACCTGCTGATCCGGGTAGTGTTCTGGGCTCTGGTAGGGCTAACTGATTGGCGCGAAGTCGCTCACCCATTCTGGAGGCACAAAAGATGCGGGAGTCTGATGTACTTCCATAGGCCCCGATATCGACAATTACAAACTTGTAATTACTGTCCGCCAAGGCTAACAGCACCACAGAAAAGTACTGCTTGTAATTAAAGTACCGGGACCCTGAGTGAGCAGGCTTCTTAACACGTATGTGTTTGCCATCAAGTGCCCCAAGGCAGTTTGGAAACTGCGCAGAATCTTGAAAACCCTCGGCGATACGTAGCCAATCTACCGCCTTGGGGGTGGGCATCACCGCTTCCCTGAGATGTTGCCATATGATTTCACACGTTTGGCTGACTATCCCAGAGATAGTAGAGACTCCCAGCAGGAACTCGAAGTGCAGCGAAGCAAAGGAGTTTCCAGTTGCCAGAAATCTGTAAGATAAAAAAAAAAAAAATGTATGTCAAAAATATATCATAAAGTATTAAGGGCTATTCTCATCTCATAGTATGATAGTTGCGGATCCCACCTCTTGAAAGCACACCAATATCGAGAAAGGTCCACCACCAAGCTCTTAACAACATCTTTTCCTTAAAACTTAATTGGAGCGTGTTACCCATGTTCCTTAAAAATTTTATAACAGCTGATGGAAATAGCTGAGCTGGGTTTGGCTATATTTGTCAGGACCATTAAAGTAATGGATGGTGACTGCACATGCGCTGTGCGCCCTCCTTCACTTTGTGTGCTATGTTCTCAATATAGTTGTTGGTCCAAGCTGTGAGATCAACACCCACCAGACAATGGGGGCATATCCTAGCTATATGCCCACATTGTTTGAGATGTGAAAAACCAATTTATCTAAAAAAAAACAACATTATTTTTGGAATACACATTCACACTACATAACAGACTTAAAAATTAAAGTTTTTTTAAAGTGCAGGTGCCAGATGCCACATTTAAAAAACTACAATGAGAGATCTGGCATGCCTATCTGTCCACATGAGAAGCGGAGAGACAGGTCCGCATTTGCAATACATTTGTGAGATGGATCCATATCCGGATCAGTCTACAAATGCTTTATGTCTGCCAGCATATTGCAGAATCCAGCAGCCAGTTCCAGCAAATTAACTGCTTGTGGGATCACTCTGCCTCAAGTGTTCAAGTACACGGTACCCTAGGAATATTTTTAAAGTATTATATCATAAACCTATTCCCTTTTTTTTTTAAGTTTAAAAAAGGAAAATTTAATAAAATACTAATTAAAAACAATAGTTCGAGAACAAAAAATTAATTAATTTACCTCAAAGTGACAATGAGTCTTTCCTCAGGTCCAATGCTGCGCCTCATGTTCGTATCCTGAAAGGTTAGGTACGGACGAAGAGATGCAAGCAGGCGATCAAAAGACTCCACAGACATACGACAAAACTGGTGGAATTTCATAGGGTCCTGCCGCAGGTCTGCATATAAAGCATGAAAGTGTCCCTTCTGGAGCCTTTGTGAGACAATAGGATGCACCCATTGCCTCCGTCTCCTCCTTGGTTCTTCTTCCAGCATTTGCGAATTACTTCCAAAGCGCCGAGAAAGTAGCCAGCGTAGAAGCAGTTCACGCTCAAAGTAATTTGCCATCGTTAGCGCACAGAAAACAGTGAGAATCCAATACCAGCAAGGTACAAGCTACACACTGCTCTATCCGACTAGAAAAGCACATAAAATGGCACCTGAATTTCTGAGCATGTGACTTTTCTAGTTTCCTAGACAACTATGAATATATTATAATATTTTATTCTCTCCTCCTTTTTTTTAAACTCATCCGTTTTTTACGGACCGTTTTTTAAGGATGACATACGGAAGCCACTCTTCCGTTTTTTGCGGACATGCGGATCCGTTTTTTGCGGAGCCGCAAAACGGAACGGATTAAAAACGGTCGTGTGAATGTACACTAACAGTAAACTTTTACAGAAAAAATAACCTAAAATCAGGCATCAAAATTTGATTCACCACAAAGCCTATTTCATCATGCTTCATGTTTTTCCTGAAATGGAGATAAAAAAAATGCATACTCACCTTAAAAAAGACATAAGTCCATCAAGTTTAACCAAGGCTTAGATGGGGACGCGAATCCCAGAAGGGAATCAATCAAGATGGCTGCAAATGGCCTCTCTGTGAGCAAATGGAAAAGGTGAGTATGTTTTTTTTTTTACCCCTGATTAACCCCTGAAAGGCCTCAATGTTACTGTCAGATGCCACTATCAGTGATGAGTGCAGCATCTGAGGGGTTCAATGACATAGGGTGGCATGATCGCCGTTCTCCATTATTGCGCCTGCTACATACAATGGAATGAGATTTGTGGCAAAGTAATTCCTAACTAATCAAATTTCTTTGTGAAATTCGGCAAAGCCGCCAAATCGGTTTTCTGATAACTTTGTTCATCTGTAATAAAAAATGCCTGAATTGCTGCTTTTTGTTTGATGCTAATGAAAAAAATTTGCAAATAAATTCTAAACAAATCAAAATTAAGCAGGGCAAGGAGTATGAAGATGGAGATCATATAACGCCCAGGCAGGGCTTAGCCAATCAGGAGGGACGAGAGATGAGCGAATTTCATGAAATTCATTTTAGGTCTAATTTTAATGAATCAGTAGGAAGACTTGCTTCACATATGAATAGTTTGAAAGTGCTCAGCTTACCCTGAACAGTTGTGTATGACATTCTGAGGTCTTATAGGACTGTATGCAACTACTTTCAAGCTAAGCTTAACGCTAAGACAGCATTAGTAATCTTGAAATGACAGCGACATTAATGGCATTTTTTCTCTTTTTCAAAATTTTACTGAGCATCAAAAAATTATTATTCATACATAATCAAATTAACATCATTCATAGTTTTCTTCCTTTTTAATCCCACCCGCAAATAAAAATAAAAAAATAAAGAAAATACCCTCCCCTTTGTGATGCGTCTCTCTAACGAAGAAGGAGTTAAGGCAAGGAAGACTAAAATTACCAAGCACCCCATATCCTAGTCCATTTTTCCTCTATATTTCTTTGTTTATAAAGAACCTTCTCATATCTCTTGATCTTCTTAACCAAGTTAAACCATGTTGTCACATTTGGTGTATTCCGGGAAAACCAGACCCGTGTAATCAAGAATCTGGCTAGAAACATTACCTTTAACAATAGAATCTTTTTATATTTACGACAGTTACCTTAGAAAGATCACCCAATATCGAGCATTCAACCATATAGGGGATCACTACTTTAAGGTACAGTAATAACCATATCAATTGCTCGCCAACATGTGTATATAATTAGTCCCAGGTGAGTTACAACGTGGACAGTTAGATGTATTCCTCAAACCACATTTATTAAGCCATACTGGCAAAACATAAACTCTGTGTAACATATTAAATTGCACTAAAACGTGATTAAAGTTGGGAGACACTAATCTTAGGTTAGACAACATGTTATCCCAGTCTTCTAGTTGTATCAAAGGACAGTCGGCTCCCTACGCTTTTTGACTGGGGGAGCTTATATTATTAAATAGTGATTTAACTAATAATTTATATATTTGAGCAATCTTAACATTGTGACTACAGTTCCCCATTAATTCCTTTAAAGGTGTTTATATCCAACAGACATAAATGGCTTTTGGTAAATGCATGGTTGATGGCGATAACAAAGAGCCTGTTTAAAAACATACTGCTCTATTGTATTCATTATGTATTTTACACTTATTATTTAATATTAACTGAAGAAACTTTGCAACTAGTTATTGAAAAAATTGTTCAATAGAAGACAGTCTGTGGCTAAAATATATGCTGCTGGTGACACTGAAAAATATACTTATCGTGCACTTATTAATTGTAAACATATTGTAACAGGTGTTTAGAAAATACTTGCAATTGCATTGTGTCCAGTGCGACTGTGATACTTATTACATCATCAGTGTTGATCGAGCACCAAAGTGTTCCGGTGCTCGGGTGCTCAAGTAGAACACTTTGGGAGCACGCTCAGCTCATAGCCTGAGAGGTTTTCTTTTCTCTCAGGCTATGAGCTGAGCGCTGCAATTGGCCAGCACTCCAGCCTGGGAGAAGGAGACGCCGGCAGGCTCCTCCCAGTTGAGCCAAAAGTCTGAAGATACCGGAGCCTATACCGGTAGAACGGAGCGGCACCCAGGGATAATAGTAAGTGCAGGGAGATCCCTGGGCGCCGCTCTCCATGTCTGTATGCTTAGTTTAGATTTTTTTTATTGTAGTGAAAGGTCCTCTTTAAGCATTGAATGAAAGAATTAATTAATGAAGAATTTCTTAAATTTTATTCCCTGTCAACTATGCAGAGCAGGGGTTTCTATCTGGCAAAATTAGAAAAATGGCACCTGATAATGTAATTGACGATTTTTTTACATTTATGTTCCTGTCACCTATGTAGAGGTTCCCCCCCCAGTGACGTCCACCATCCATTTAGATATCTTCTCTATCAACTTTCGATGTTCTTTTCTGAGCCTACCATGTTGATCAAGGTTATCAGGGTTCCACTCCGGAGAGGGAGCTTGAGAAAAAGAGACCAAATTTAAGGGAGATCGAGCGGAAATATGGGAAAAGTTATTGAGGCAAAAATTTGGGACAAATTACAGAAGCGCAAATGTGGGCCAAAAGAGTAAAGCGGAAATGTGGGACACATTATCAAAGTGCAAATGTGGGCCAAAAGAGTAAAGCAGAAATGTGGGACACATTATTGAAGCGCAAATGTGGGCCAAAAGAGTAAAGCGGAAATGTGGGACACATTATTGAAGCGCAAATGTGGGCCAAAAGAGTAAAGCAGAAATGTGGGACACATTATTGAAGCGCAAATGTGGGCCAAAAGAGTAAAGCGGAAATGTGGGACACATTATTGAAGCGCAAATGTGGGCCAAAAGAGTAAAGCAGAAATGTGGGACACATTATTGAAGCGCAAATGTGGGCCAAAAGAGTAAAGCGGAAATGTGGGACACATTATTGAAGCGCAAATGTGGTACAACTTGTTAAAGTTTAAAGGGGTTCTGCACCATCATTTAACTGATGATCTATCCTCTGGATAGATCATCAGCTTCTGATCGGCGGGGGTCCGACACCCGGGACCCCCGCCGATCAGCTGTTTGAGAAGGCAGCGGCGCTCCAGCAGCGCCGCGGCCTTCTCACTGCTTACCGCCGGGCCGCCCGCCCACTGACGTCACGACTTGTATCAACTAGAGTGGGCGCGGCTAAGCTCCATTGAAGTGAACAGAGCTTAGCCGCGCCCACTCTAGTTGATACAAGTCGTGACGTCAGTGGGCGGGCGGCCCGGCGGTAAATAGTGAGAAGGCAGCGGCGCTGCTGGAGCGCCGCTGCCTTCTCAAACAGCTGATCGGCGGGGGTCCCGGGTGTCGGACCCCGGCCGATCAGAAGCTGATGATCTATCCAGAGGATAGATCATCAGTTAAATGAAGGTGCAGAACCCCTTTAAGCATTGAATGAAAGGAGGTGGCACGCATCAATTAAAGAAGAATTTCTGAAATTTTATTCCCTGTCATCTATGCAGAGCAGGGGTTTATTCACGTCTAAAATTGTAAAATGTCAACCCAAGAATGTAACAGAAAAATTACAGAAATCTATTAACCTGTCTACTTGGTAGAGCAGGGGTCTATGACAGAAAAAAATTGTTTTTTGTCACCCGAAAATGTAAAAGAAAAATTATTGAAATTTATTAAGCTGTCAACTAGGTAGAGGAGGGGTATATTACACCCGAAAATTTGTGAATTTCACCCAAAAATGGAACAGACAAATTTTTATTATTTTTACCTGTCTAATTGGTATAGCAATGGTACATCACACCCAAAAATTGGTGAATTTCACCAGAAAATGTAACTGACAAATTTTATTTTATTTTTTACCGGTCTAATTGGTATAGCAGTGGTACATCACACCCAAAAATTTGTGAATTTCATCAGAAAATGTAACTGACAATTATTATTTTTTTAACCTGTCTACTAGGTATAGCAGTGGTACTTCACACCCAAAAATTGGTGAATTTTACCAGAAAATGTAACTGACAAAGTAGTGAAATGACATAAAATAAAATACGTCCAAATAAAAAAATAATAATAGATTTATGAGGTGTTCCATCGAGTAGGAGTTTGAGGAGGCGATGGACGTAGCAGTGTAGGTGGAAGCGGCGGGGGAGGAGGGGGAGGTAGCCAACACTGGTTTTTGGTTTTAATCTTTTTTTTTTAAATTAGGGTACACTCCAAAAAAGTGTGAAATATCCCAAATACAAGAATGAGCAATTGCGCTGCAGTATAACAATGGCTGGTTAAGGCAGGTATACATGTCTATTCTGCACAAGGTACGGACAAGTCCTGTGGTATCCATGCCTGGTTCATTTTAATGAACGAGAGCTTGTCCACATTGGCTGTGGACAGGCGGCTTCTCTTGTCTGTGATGATGCCCCCTGCCGTGCTAAATACACATTCAGATAATAAACTGGCTGCAGGGCAGGCCAGCACCTCCAAGGCGTAAAGGGCAAGCTCAGGCCATGTGCCCAATTTGGAGACCCAGTCATTCAGTACGTGTAGGCGTGTGCACACATACTGCTCCACCATGTTGGTGAAATGCTGCCTCCTGCTAATATATTCCATATCAGCTGGTGGTGCTGGTTGTTGTGGCGTGCTGACAAAGCTTTCCACATTTAGGCCATGCTAACCCTGCCTTCTGAGGTGCTGGCGGTGCCCCAGCTGCGTTGGCGACCTCTTCCTCTGCCTTTGCCTTGTGCTTCCACTGTGCCCCCACTGTCAGGTGGGAATGCCACCAGCATCTAGTCTACCAGCGTGTGCTTGTACTCGTGCATCTTACGATCACACTGCAGTGAGGGAATTAAGGACGGTACGTTGTCCTTGTAACGGGAATCCAGCAGCGTGGCCATTCAGTAATCAGCACAAGTTAGAATGTGGGCAACTCGGCGTTCGTTGCGGAGACACTGCAGCATGTAATCGCTCATGTGTGCCAAGCTGCCCAGAGGCAACGAAAAGCTGTCCTCTGTGGGAGCTGTATCGTCCGTGTCCTCTGTATCCCCCCAGCCACACACCAATGATGGCCATGAGCTGGTCAGGGTGCCACCCTGCTGTGAACATGGTTCCTCCTCCTCCATCTCCTCCTCCTCATCGTCCACCTCGTCATCCTCCAGAACTGTGCCCTGGCTGGACAATTGTGTACCTTGCGTTTGAGGGTGAGGAACCCACCCGCAGAGCCACTTGTGAATGACTAGCTGGAAACCCTATGAAATGATCCCTCTTCCTCCTCCTCCTGTGCCATATCCTCTTCCATCAAGGAGGCATAGAAGTGGGATAGTTACGCTGAGAACGGCGTTATCGGCACTGGCCATGTTGGTGGAGTACTCAAAACAGCGCAACAAGGAACACGGGTCTCGCATGGAGGCCCAGTCATTGGTGGTGAAGTGGTGCTGTTACGCAGAGCGACTCACCCGTGAGTGCTGCAGCTGAAACTCCACTATTGCCTGCTGCTGCTCGCACAGTCTGGCCACCAGTTCCACCTTGTGGGCATGTCGCATATGAGGCAGTGAGCAGGAAGGTTGAAGTTACGCTGCAGCGCTGACAGGCGAGCAGCAGCAGGGTGAGAACGCCGAAAGCACGCACAGACGGCCCACACTTTATGCAGCAGCTCTGACATATTGGGGTAATTTTTAAGTAATCTCTGCACCACCAAATTCAGCACATGCGCCAGGCAAGGGATGTGCATCAAACCATCTAGTCCCAGAGCTGCTACGAGATTTTGCCAATTATCGCACACCACCAGGCCGGGCTTGAGGCTCACTGGCACCAACCACTCATCGGTCTGTTGTTCAAGACCCGTCCACATCTCCTGCGCGGTGTGGGGTTTGTCCCCTGTGGCGAAAGCCACTTCGCCATGGTGTTTTGGAGGGGGCTGTTTGCCTGCCTCCTGCCCCTGGATTACGGGCCCTCTCATCAGCCAGGCCTCCTTTGTTCACAAAGGACTTGTACTAACTTGAACCCCTGGTCTAATTTGTGCCATTTTGGGATGTTAAATGTCTATGTGTATTGTAAAGGGTGGGACATTGTATACGTTGAGTAGTGAGGTCTGTTCCTTGTCCCTCTGTGTGTATTGGCGATGTCCCTTTGTCCTGAGAGATAATTGAATTACGTCTCGATTGTCTCCAGGACAGAAGACTATTGTGTATTCTTTTGCCTGTGATGATTGCATCAACCCAGTGTGAGGTAAATGTATCACAGGCAGAGGGGAGGATTTTGTGTAGAGTGTCTGAGTGTAATGTACGTGGTTATTGGCTGTTTTTACAAAACCCTGTGGGTGGTAACCTTGTTGGAAGATGTGTATAAATCAATGCTTGTGTGTTCAAATAAAGAGTTCCTGTTTTACCCTTTACCATGTTGAGGCTGGTGTTTGGGTAACTGATCGACACTGGGGGATTGCTATACGCTGAAGATTTGCTATACTCCCCTGGCATAACTACTAGCTCTTGTAAAAGCTGTTCCTGCTCTCTGGATTTAGGAGAGGTTTACCCACTGGAGCCCTGTCGTCGGTCCAGGGTGGGTAGGAGACAGCGAGACCTCAACCAAGCTTCGGCGGTTCGTGTGGTCTGCAGCGCTAATGGTGTCAAGTGGAGTGCTTGGAGTCCTCGGGAAGCACTAGGAGCATCTATCGACGGAGGTACCCGGTCGGGTGCCAGGAGATCCGTTACATCCCCCCAAACAGATAATTTTTAAAACTGCCTGCTGTTGTTTACCCCTGGCTGTGCTGAAGTTGGTGGTGAAGGTGTTACGCTGACCGGATGAGGAGCCGGTAGAGGATGAGGAAGCGGAGTAGGAGGAGGAAGCAACAGGAGGCAAACTGAAGCGCCCTGCAATCCTCCGTGGTGGAAGGACATGCGCCAAACTGCTATCCACCTCAGGCCCAGCCGCCACTGCATTTACCCAGTGTGCTGTTATGGAGATATAACGTCCCTGACAGTGCTTACTGGTCCACATATCCGTAGTGAGGTGCACCTTGCCACAGATGGCGTTGCGCAGTGCACACCTGATTTTGTCCCCTACTTGGTTGTGCAGGGAAGGGATGGCTCGCCCGGAAAAGTAGTGGCGGCTGGGCACTAGTGTTGAGCGCGAATATTCGAATATCGAATTTTTTTCGCGAATATCGGCACTTCGCTAATTCGCGAATATTTCGAATATAGTGATATAAATTCGATATTTCGAATATTCGTTTTTGGGTTTTTTTTGTTTGTTTTTATTGTTATATTTTTTTCTTTCCCACTTCCCTAAAGTTGTTCTTACCTGTCCTTTGGATTCCTGGCTGCTCCAGTCAGTGCCCGTTCCCGCTTCTGCCGACTTCCGTGCTCATGGAGCGTCCCCATCACCATGGGAACGTCTCCATATACTAGAATGTACTGTCGGATTTGAGAATTACGTTGAAATCGCAATTCGATTTTTTCAAGTTATAATAATCGAATTTCGATTTTAACTTAAAGGCTACTCTCCTATTGAAATAGCAATGCGATTAATTCAAGTTATAATAATCGAATTTCGATTTTAACTTAGCACTGCTATATTCCATATTCGTTAATTCTAGCCTAATATGGAATATAGCAGTGCTAAGTTAAAATCGAAATTCGATTATTATAACTTGAATTAATCGAATTGCGATTTCAACTTGGACCTGGTTTACTATGGTTGGCTTGGTAGAATTAGCGAATATGACGAATGTATTCGTCATATTCCACAAAACGAATATAACGAATGTATTCGTCATATTCCACAAAACGAAGATAACGAAGTATTCTGCATCTTCGTTTTAGCTACCTATTCATCAACTTCGCTAATTCTAGCAATCATATAGGAAAGTTTACTATAGAGACAGCTAAGTTTAATTCGCTATGCGATTATATTACTTTGCTTTTTTTTTATAAATAGAATAATTATAATAATTATCAGGTATTATAATTATTCTATTTTTTTTTTTTTTAAATAGTCATATAATCGCATAGCGAATTAAACTTAGCTGTCTCTATAGTAAACTTTCCTATATGATTGCTAGAATTAGCGAAGTTGACGAATAGGTAGCTAAAACGAAGATGCAGAATACTTAGTTATCTTCGTTTTGTGGAATATAACGAATATATTCGTCATATTCGCTAATTCTACCAAGCCAACCATAGTAAAACAGGTCCAAGTTGAAATCGCAATTCGATTTTTTCAAGTTATAATAATCGAATTTCGATTTTAACTTAAAGGCTACTCTCCCATTGAAATAGCAATGCGATTAATTCAAGTTATAATAATCGAATTTCGATTTTAACTTAGCACTGCTATATTCCATATTCGTTAATTCTAGCCTAATATGGAATATAGCAGTGCTAAGTTAAAATCGAAATTCGATTATTATAACTTGAATTAATCGCATTGCTATTTCAATAGGAGAGTAGCCTTTAAGTTAAAAATCGAAATTCGATTATTTAAATCGCATATTAATCGCGATAACAAGAATAATGACGAATATTCGATTTCGACGAATATAAAACGAATATTCTATCGAATATTCGCGAATTTCGTCGAAATCGAATATGGCACCTGCCGCTCATCACTACTGGGCACGATGTACTGTGGGACAGCCACCGCCATAAGATTAAAACTATCCATCTCCACCAGACGGAATGACAGCATTTCAAACTCCAGTAATTTAGAAATGCTGGCATTCAGGGCTAGGGATCGCTGGTGGGTAGGGGGGTACTTCCTCTTCCTCTCCTGTGTTTGTTTGATGGAGAGCTGAACGCTGGATGAAGAGGCTGAGACTGCAGCAGAAGAGGAGCCAGAGACCTTTCTTGGTTTTTGAGGTGTCTACTCAGCTACTGCAGCTCGTGCTTAGCACTTAAATGCCTGGTCATGCAGGTTGTGCTCAGGTTGAGAACATTTATGCCTCGCTTCAGGCTCTGATTGCACAGTGTGCAAACCACTCATGTCTTGTCATCAGCACATTGTCTGAAGAACTGCCACGCCAGGGAACTCCTTGGAGCTGGCTTTGGTGTGCTCAGTCCCTTGCTGCGGTGGGCAGTAGAAGGAGTACTGTCTAGAGGACGGCCGCTCCGCTTTTGCACTCTGCTCCCTCTTCTGCTGTGCCGGTGGCTCTGTGGAACCACCGCCTCTTCCTCCGAACTACATAGGTCACTCGCATGACCTTGATTCCATGTGGGGTCGAAGACCTCATCGTCCTCCACATCATCTTCCACCCAGTCTTCCCCCCTGCCCTTCTTGTCGGTCTGCACACTTTCGAAAGCCCCAGCAGTTGGCACCTGTGTTTCGTCATCATCCGAGATGTGCTGCAATGGTCCTCCCATGTACTCATCTTGAAAGATAAGTGGTTGGGCATCGGTGCACTCAATCTCTTCCACTTCTGGGGCAGGGTTAGGTGGATGGCCCTAGGAAACCCTGCTAACAGAGTCATTAAAAAGCAGAAGAGACTGATGCATGACTTGGGGCTCAGACTGCTTGGCTGATTTGCAAGGAGGTGAGGTGAAAGACAGATGGACATCGGCTGCAGGTGCCAACTCTGATCTTTCAGCAGGAGACTGGGTAGGACACAATGTGAAGGAACTGGAGGCACTGTCAGCAACCCAATCTACTATCGCCTGTACTTGTTTAGGCCTCACCATTTGTAGAGCCGCATTAGGCCTGACCAAATACCGCTGCAGGTTCTGTCGCCTACTCGCACCTGAGGAAGGGGTTTCAATTGTGCGTGTAGCTGGCACAGATCGACCAAGTCCACTGCCTGCAACAGGAGCTAGCACCAGCAGCACCACGACCTGGGCCACGTCCCTTATTTGTCGCTCTCCTCATATTTCTTCAATTTAGGATCTGGCCCTAAATGGGTGTTTAATTAAAGGGCTTCTGTCACCCCCCAAAAGTCCTCAGTGCGCCGATGACGTCACCTCTAAACTCGAAAGAGAAGACGTCATCAGCGCAGGCGCACTGAGGAAGTGCTGAGGAAGCGAGCGTTCTTCTCTCAGGATTGAATCAGCATGAGGAGGGGGCGTTTTTTTTAAAGCAGGATGCAGCGGCTACCAGCAAGTAGACGCCCTACTTGCTGGTAGAGTGGTATTATAAAAGTGCAGTTTTTAAAGAAACTAGCCAACAGAAAAGAGTAAGAGCCCTATATATTGAAAAATCGCAGTATAAGGATTTTAATTAGCCTAAAAAAAAAGACTTTTGGGGGGTGACAGAAGCCCTTTAATAGCAGAATAGAACAACAGTAAGTACAGGGTGTATCTCACACGCCCTGAACCAGACTAGGCCTCAATAAAATTTGTTTCCCCAAAATGGCTGTATTTCAAAAAACTTAATATAACCCCTGTATATAAAGGATGTATCTCACACGCCCTGACCCACACTAGGCCGCAATTAAAGATTTATGCCCAAAATGGCTGTATTTCAAATACCCGAATATAACCACTGTATATAAAGGGTGTATCTCATATGCCCTGACCCAAACTACACCGCAATTAAAGATTTGTGCCCAAAATGGCTGTATTTCAAATACCTGAAAATAACCCCTGTATATAAAGGGTGTATCTTACACGCCTAGATCCAGACTAGGCCGCAATTAAAGATTTATGCACAAAATGGCTGCATTTCAAATAACTGAATATAACCCCTGTATATAAAGGGTGTATCTTACACGCCTAGATCCAGACTAGGCCGCAATTAAAGATTTATGCACAAAATGGCTGTATTTCAATTAACTGAATATAACCCCTGTATTTAAACGGTTTATCTCACACGCCCTGACCCACACTAGGCCGCAATTGAAGATTTGTTCACAAAATGGCTGTATTTCAATTAACTGAATATAACCCCTGTATATAAAGGGTATATCTCACAATGACATCTGCAGCAAAGGCTGCCAAATCATTTATTTTTTTGCCCAAACGGGGGTTTGTTTAATAACTGAATATGACAGCAGTATATAACCCTGGAATTTCAAACGTCTTGATACTGCAATGGCGCAGCAATTGTGTATTTTGCACAAAAAAGAGTGTTTTATTAATAGAAGAATATAACCCGTGTATAAAAAGGGTGTATCTCACACGCCCTGACCCACACTAGGCCGCAATTAAAGATTTGTGCACAAAATGGCTGTATTTCAATTAACTGAATATAACCCCTGCATTTAAAGTGTGTATCTCACACGCCCTGACCCACACTAGGCCGCAATTATAGATTTATACACAAAATGGCTGTATTTCAATTAATTGAATATAACCCCTATATATAAAGGGTGTATCTCACAATGACTTCTGCATCGAAAACTTCCAAATATATTTTTTTTGCCTAAACGGGTGTTTGTTTAATAACTGAATATGACAGCAGTATATAACCCCTGTATATAAAGGGTGTATCTCACATGCCGTAATTGAAGATTTGTGCTCAAAATGGCTGCATTTCTATTAACTGAATATAACCCCTGTATTTAAAGGGTGTATCTCACAATGACATCTGCATCAAAGACTTCCAAATATTTTTTTTTCTCTAAACGGGTGATTGTTTAATAACTGAATATGACAGCAGTATATAACCCCTGTATATAAAGGGTTTATCTCACAGGCCGTAATTGAAGATTTTCGCTCAAAATGGCTGCATTTCTATTAACTGAATATAACCCCTGTATTTAAAGGGTGTATCTCACACGCCCTGACCCACACTAGGCCGCAATTAAAGATTTGTGCACAAAATGGCTGTATTTCAATTAACTGAATATAACCCCTGTATATAAAGGGTGTATCTCACAATGACATCTGCAGCAAAGGCTGCCAAATATCTTTTTTTTTGGCCCAAACTGAGGTTTATTTAATAACTGATTATGACAGCAGCATATAACCCTGGAATTTCAAATGTCTTGATGCTGCAAGGGAGCAACAATTGTGTATTTTGCCCAAAAAAGGGTGTTTAATTAATAGAAGAATATAACCCCTGTATATACAGGGTGTATCTCACATGCCCTGACCCACACTAGGCCGCAATTAAAGATTTGTGCCCAAAATGGCTGTATTTCAAATAACTGAATATAACCCCTGTATTTAAAGGGTGTATCTCACGCGCCCTGACCCACACTAGGCCGCAATTAAAGATTTGTGCCCAAAATGGCTGTATTTCAATTAACTGAATATAACCCCTGTATATAAAGGGTGTATCTCACAATGACATCTGCATCAAAGGCTTCCAAATATTATTATTTTTGCTCTAACGGGTGTTTGTTTAATAACTGAATATGACAGCAGTATATAACCCGTGTATAAAAAGGGTGTATCTCACATGCCCTGACCCACACTAGGCCGCAAGTAAAGATTTGTGCCCAAAATGGCTGTATTTCAAATAACTGAATATAACCCCTGTATTTAAAGGGTGTCTCTCACAAGCCCTGGCCCACACTAGGCCGCAATTAAAGATTTGTGCACAAACTGACTGTATTTCAATTAACTGAATATAACCCCTGTATATAAAGGGTGTATCTCACAATGACATCTGCATCAAAGGCTTCCAAATATAATCTTTTTTTGATCAAACGGGTGTTTGTTTAATAACTGAATATGACAGCAGTATATAACCCTGGAATTTCAAATGTCTTGATACTGCAATGGCGCAACAATTGTGTATTTTGCCCAAAAACTGGTGTTTTATTAATAGAAGAATATAACCCCTGTATATAAAGGGTGTATCTTACATGCCCTGACCCACACTAGGCCGCAATTTATGATTTGTGCCCAAATGGCTGTATTTCAAATAACTGAATATAACCCCTGTATTTAAAGGGTGTATCTCACACGCCCTGACCCACACTAGGCCGCAATTAAAGATTTGTGCACAAAATGACAGTATTTCAATTAATTGAATATGACCCCTGTATATAAAGGGTGTATCTCACAATGACATCTGCAGCAAATGCTGCCAATTTTTTATTTTATTTTTTGCCCAAACGTTTCTTTTTTTAAATAACTGAATATGACAGCAGTATATAACCCTGGAATTTCAAACATCTTGATACTGCAATGGCGCAACAATTGTGTATTTTGCCCAAAAAAGGGTGTTTTTAAAAAAATATAAGAATATAACCCGTGTATAAAAAAGGGCGTATCTCACATGCCCTGACCCACACTAGGCCGCAATTAAAGATTTGTGCACAAAATGGCTGTATTTCAAGTAACTGAATGTAACCCTTATATATAAAGGGTGTATCTCACAATGCAACAAAGGCTGCCAAATAATTTCTTTTTTGCCCAAACGGGTGTTTGTTTAATAACTGAATATGACAGCAGTATATAACCCTGGAATTTCAAACGTCTTCATGCTGCAAGGGTGCAACAATTGTGTATTTTGCCCAAAATAGGGTGTTTTATTAATAGAAGAATATATCCCCTGTATATAGAGGGGATATCTCACATGCCCTGACCCACACTAGGCCGCAATTAAAGATTTGTGCCCAAAATGGCTGTATTTCAATTAACTGAATATAACCCCTGCATATAAAGGGTGTATCTCACACGCCCTGACCCACACTAGGCCGCAATTAAAGATTTGTGCACAAAGTGACTGTATTTCAATTAACTGAATATAACCCCTGTATATAAAGGGTGTATCTCACAATGACATCTGCAGCAAAGGCTGCCAAATATTTAATTTTTTTGCCCAAACGTTTTTTTTTTTTTTATAACTGAATATAACAGCAGTATATAACCCTGGAATTTCAAACGTCTTGATACTGCAATGGCGCAACAATTGTGTATTTTGCCCAAAAAAGGGTGTTTTATTAATATAAGAATATAACCCGTGTATAAAAAGGGTGTATCTCACATGCCCTGACCCACACTAGGCCGCAATTAAAGATTTGTGCACAAAATTGCTGTATTTCAATTAACTGAATATAACCCCTGTATATAAAGGGTGTATCTAACAATGACATCTGCATCAAAGGCTTCAAAATTTATTTATTTTTGCCCAAACGGGTGTTTGTTTAATAACTGAATATGACAGCAGTATATAACCCCTGTATATAAAGGGTGTATCTCACAATGACATCTGCAGCAAAGGCTGCCAAATATATTTTTTTTTTTGCCCAAACGTTGTTGTTTTTTAATAACTGAATATAACAGCAGTACATAACCCTGGAATTTCAAACGTCTTGATACTGCAATGGCGCAACAATTGTGTATTTTGCCCAAAAAAGGGTGTTTTATTAATATAAGAATATAACCCGTGTATAAAAAGGGTGTATCTCACATGCCCTGACCCACACTAGGCCGCAATTAAAGATTTGTGCACAAAATTGCTGTATTTCAATTAACTGAATATAACCCCTGTATATAAAGGGTGATCTCACAATGACATCTGCATCAAAGGCTTCCAAATTATTATTTTTTACCCAAACGGGTGTTTGTTTAATAACTGAATATGACAGCAGTTTATAACCCCTGTATATAAAGGGTGTATCTCACATGCCCTGACCCACTCTAGGCCGCAATTAAAGATTTGTGCCCAAAATGGCTGTATTTAAAATAACTGAATATAACCCGTGTATTTAAAGGTTGTATCTCACACGACCTGACCCACACTAGGCAGCAATAAAAGATTTGTGCACAAAATGGCTGTATTTCAATTAACTGAATATAACCCCTGTATATAAAGATTGCATCTCACAATGACATCTGCAGCAAAGGCTTCCAAATATTTTTTTTTACCCAAATGGGTGTTTATTTAATAACTGATTGTGACAGCAGTATATAACCCTGGAATTTCAAATGTCTTGATGCTGCAAGGGCGCAACAATTGTGTATTTTGCCCAAAAAAGGGTGTTTTATTAATAGAAGATTATAACCCCTGTATATAAAAAGTGTATCTCACATGCCCTGACCCACACTAGGCCACAATTAAAGATTTGTGCCCAAAATGGCTGTATATCAAATAACTGAATATAACCCCTGTATTTAAACGGTGTATCTCACACGCCCTGACCCATACTAGGCCGCAATTAAAGATTTGTGCACAAAATGGCTGTATTTCAATTAACTGAATATAACCCCTGTATATAAAGGGTTTATCTCACAATGACATCTGCATCAAAGGCTTCCAAATTATTATTTTTTGCCCAAACGGGTGTTTGTTTAAAAACTATATATGACAGCAAAGATTTGTGCCCAAAATGGCTGTATTTCAAATACCTGAATATAACTCTGCATTTAAAGGGTGTATCTCACACCGGCCCTGCATGGGACTGAATGTTGAGGGGTAATGTTATTTACATGGGACTGCGTGTTGGAGGTGGCTGGGGAGGGGTGATTTTATTTACATGGAACTGTACGTAGAAGGTGTTTGGGGGAGGGAGTGATGGTATTTACATGGGACTGAATATTGAGGGGGTGATGTTCTTTACATGGGACGGTATGTTGAAGCCGGCTGGGGAGTGGATGATGTAATTTACGTGGGACTGTATATTGGAGGGGCAGGAGAGATGGTGTGATGTTATTTATATGGGACTGTATTTTGGAGGGGCTGAGGAATTATAATTTTTGAGGACAGTAAACGGAGAAATATAACTACAGGGGGCACTGCAGGGGGCATTATAAATACTAGGGGCACTTTAGGGGGAGCATTATAACAGTAGGGGGCATTATAAATACTGGGGGCACTGTGGGGGCATTATAACAGTAGGAGGCAATATAAATACTGGAGGCACTGTGGGGGCATTATAACAGTAGGGGGCAATATAAATACTGGCAGCACTTCAGGGTGAGCATTATAACAGTAGGAAGCAATATAAATACTGGGGGCACGGTGGGGGCATTATAACAGTAGGAGCCAATATAAATACTGGGGGCACTGTGGGGGCATTATAACAGTAGGGGGTGATATAAATACTGGGGCACTTCAGGGTGAGCATTATAACAGTAGGGGACATTATAAATACTGGGGGCAATGTGGGGGCATTAGGCATTCTTATTATTACTGGGGGCTCTAAAGGAGGGACCTTCTGCATAATTTCTACTAAGAGCACTATGGGGGGCCTTATTACTACTGAGGGGTCTGTAGCGAGATTTATTACCTCTGGGGGAACAATAGGGGGCCTTATTTATACTGGGGGTTCTGTAAGGGCATTATTAATACTGGAGGGCTCTTCTACTAATGGGGGCATTCTTAGGGAGCACTATCACTGTTGGGGAACTGTAGGGGGCAGTATTACTAATGAGGGCATTCTAGAAGGGAATTACTATTGGTGGGACTATGAGGAGTACTGTTACTATGGGGGGGCACTCATTTTTCTTCAGCATAATATTTGGGTGTACAGAAAAGTGAGGAAGCCAAGATGTCTGTGTTTCACACTCTGCAGAGACGAGGCGCGGCTGAGAGAAGTTATCCGGGCCGAATGGAGAAGATGATGACAGAGAAGATCTACATCAAAGGAGACGTCACCTGGAGGCCCTGGATGTGAGAGGTATGTGCTGTTGTATAGCAAATACAGTAAAATGTCTTCAGTGCTAGTGTTTGGGGCGGTCGGTCTTTTGAGACTCTAGCAACGCCCCTGCCCCATAGTTGGTTTACCCAATACAACATATCCTGATGAAGCACAAAACGGGGAGAGACTGACTCTGCCCCAGGTTGTTGTGGTTCACCATCTACTATTAACACATTTTCCCAGGCGCGGGATAGGGTTGGGTCCCGACGTTGGGCGGGACCAAAATTATTCCCGGAGACATTGAGGCCTGCCAATTCAGGACCCGGCGGCATGTCTCCCACCATCACACTTAGCGGGGTTGTCTCCCCCTCTTCCACCGAAGTAGCAGTCACCCTACCACTAAACCTTCGGGATCATGTTCCCAGGGTTCTGGTCTCCCCCCTGAACCAGGCCACTCTGCTAGGGTTACCCCTGTCTCATGGGTATCAGTCACTCTTATGGCAGGCCACAGTGCCAGAAAGCCTGAGAAGTCTCTCCCTTTTATAAGTTCGTAGTGTAAATTTGGGGCAACTGCCACTTCGTGAGTCCATCTGCCGGCCCCTGTGGTTAGAGACACCAGGGAGATGGGATAGTCTTTTAAGTCTCCATGGATGCACATAGCCTCGACCTTCTGGCCAGTATACTCCGCTGACCGTACCAGGGGAGCCCTTACTAGGGACACCAGACTCCCTGAGGTCTTCTACCTCCATCTGGCACAGGTCGGTTAGAGTTTTTGGGGTACCTGCTGCACACAGCTTCCTAGCATATAGCGACTGATGGTAGCCATAGTTAGTATTCATCGGTTCCACCTGATGGGGACAGTCAGCTCTTACATGGCCCGGATCCTGACACCGCCAGCAGACTATCGGAGGTCCGTAGAGGGTACACCCTGGGTGGGTTTGGTTGGTACAAGTCTCATGGTCTGGGATGGAGATTTACTGGGTTTGACTGCCCCCCTCCGAAAAGAACCCCCTGTAACATTCTTAGTAGCCTCGTAGCGCTCCACTAGGTCCACCATTTCCAGGGAATTGCCAGGAGACACCTGGCCAATCCAGTGCTGGAGAGGGAGTTGCAGAGCCCTCCAGAACATATCAGCCAATAGTCTATCCAGCATAGTCGTGGGACTCAGCACATAAGGCTGTAGCCACTTTTGCAAAAGGTGGAGTAAGTCATAATATTGGGTCCTCGCAGGCTCAGCTGGCTTAAACCCCCACTGATGTACTCGCTGGGCCTGGACCAACACATTCACCCCCAGTCTTGCCAAAATCTTACCCTTTACTTTTTGGTAGTCGGCCGCTTGATCGTCCGGCAAGTCGAAATACACCCGCTGGGAATCGGATGCCACGAATGGAGCGACGACCTCAGTCCACTGGTCACAGGGTAGCTTTTCCCTGATGGCCACTTTCTCGTACATCGCCATGTAGGTTTTAATGTTGTCTGCGGGGGTTATCTTAGGAATCGTGGCACAAACTGCTTTCCGGGCATCGTGGACGCTTGAGGTTGCTCCTGCAGTCTGCAAACCAATCACGTGTTGTAGCAGTAACTGGTTGGTCTCTTGCTACTTCACATTAGCCTCCATGAGGGCCTTCACAACAGCCTCCATTTTGTTGTGGGGCACTGGTTGTAATACAGCTGGTTTAATGTACAACATACAACCGTGCCTGAAAAATGCAGAAACCAAAAATATCAGCATTCACGCCAGCCTCACTGCTCTTGCCCGCATCCTCCACCAATTGTGGGGTTTCGCTCTGGTAGATAGGGTAAGCGGGCGCAGTACAGAGGCAACATACAAGTTCTTAACTCAAAACGTCAGTTTTTATTCACACTTGAGGCAATTGCACAAATTAGCACGTAACTTTGCAGTCTTGGTGATAATTCACACACAATGGAAAGTTCATATAACACAAGTCACCTTGCTGGCAGTTCTGCCTCCAGTAGTCCACAGCAGGCTTTAGGGGGCCTATTTTTTCCCCGCATGCGGCTCTCAGTCCTCCAGAGGAAAATACCTGCCTTGCCAGACACAACTCCTCACTGTGTCACACTACATGATTATTGTTGTATATTGCAGTATTTGTGGCTCAGCGACCATATCCCTGGACATGAAATGTATTTTATTATATCTAGAAGTTATCAGATGTTTGCCATGTTCTATTTATGCTATTTCAGAATAATAGTTTTGTAAGAAGACAGTTTTAGCACCCAATATCTTCTTGTTTGTAATAGGATGTTGTCATTTATATACGTTGTCAGTGAATGGATTCCTGCAATCATTAAATCTCCAACCTAAATCCCACATCATGGGAGTTCTGATAAAAAATAAGCTTCAATCCCCAAAGGGCAACTGAACAAATACCATAATCTCAGATGTGCTACATTAGTCTAAATCTTTATTAGACTTGATACCTTAAGCATTCATCTGATAGATTAAATCCTAATTTGTATTGGGTGGATTAGGGGGATATTTAAATCTATATACATTTGATATAAAAAGTCTACACCCCCCTGCTAAAATGTCCGGTTTCTGTGCTGTAAAAAAATGAGACAAAGATAAATAATTTCTGAACTTTTTCCACCATTAATGTGACCTATAAACTGTACAACTCAATTGAAAAACAAACTGAAATCTTTTAGGTGGAGGGAAGAAAACAAAAAATACTAAAATAATGTGGTTGCATAAGTGTGCACACACTCATAACTAGGGATGTAGCTGTGTTCAGAATTAAGCAATCACATTCAAAATCCTGTTAAATAGGAGTCAGCAGACACCTGCCATCATTTAAAGTGCCTCTGATTAACCCCAAATAAAGTTCAGCTGCTCTAGTTGGTCTTTCCTGAAGTTTTCTTAGTCGCATCCCACAGCAAAAGCCATGGTCCACAGAGAGCTTCCAAAGCATCAGAGGGATCTCATTGTTAAAGGGTATCAGTCAAGAAAAGGGTACCAAAGAATTTCCAAGGCATTAGATATACAATGGAACACAATGAAGACAGTCATCATCAAGTGGAGAAAATATGGCACAACAGTGACATTACCAAGAATTGGACGTCCCTCCAAAATTGATGAAAAGACAAGAAGAAAACTGGTCTGGGAGGCTACCAAGGGGCCTACAGCAACATTAAAGGAGCTACAGGAGTATCTGCCATTTACTGGCTGTGTGGTACATGTGACAACAATCACCCGTATTCTTCATATATCTGGGCTATGGGGTAGAGTGGCAAGACAAAAGCCTTTTCTTACGAAGAAAAACATCCAAGCCAGGCTACATTTTGCGAAAAACACATCTGAAGTATCCCAAAAGCATGTGGGAAAAGGTTTAACTTTTTGGCCATAATTCCAAAAGATATGTTTGGCGCAAAAACAACACTGCACATAACCAAAAGAACACCATACCCACAGTGAAGCATGGTGGTGGCAGCATCATGCTTTGGGGCTGTTTTTCTTCAGCTGGAATTGGGGCCTTAGTTAAGCTAGAGGGAATTATGAACAGTTCCAAATACCAGTCAATATTGGCACAAAACCTTCAGGCTTCTGCTAGAAAGCTGAACATGAAGAGGAACTTCATCTTTCCGCATGACAACGACCCAAAGCATACATCCAAATCAACAAAAGAATGGCTTCACCAGAAGAAGATTAAAGTTTTGGAATGCCCCAGCCAGAGCCAAGACCTGAGTCCGATTGAAAATCTGTGGAGTGATCTGAAGAGGGCTGTGCACAGGAGATGCCCTCGCAATCTGACAGATTTGGAGTGTTTTTGCAAAGAAGAGTCTTGGCAAGTCAAAATGTGCCATGCTGATAGACTCATACCCAAAAAGTCTGAGTTCTGTAATAAAATCAAAAGGTGCTTCAACAAAGTATTAGTTTAAGGGTGTGCACACTTATGCAACCATATTATTTTATTTTTATATTTCTTCTTCCCTCTACCTAAAAGATTTCAGTTTGTTTTTCAATTCTGTTGTACAGTTTATAGGTCACATTAAAGGGAACCTGTCACCAGGATTTTGTGTAAAGAGCTGAGGACATGGTTACTAGATGGCCGCTAGCACATCCACAATACCCAGTCCCCATAGCTCTGTGTGCTTTTATTGTGGAAAAAAACGATTTAAACTATATGCAAATTACCCTGAGATGAGTCCTGGACGTGAGATGAGTCAGGGACAGGACTCATCTCTGGTTAATTTGCATATATATAAAATCGGTTTTTTTACACAATAAAAAGCACACAGAGCTATGGGGACTGGGTATTGCGGATGTGCTAGCCATCTAGTAACCCATGTCCTCAGCTCTATACACAAAATCCCGGTCTCATTTTTTGACATCACAGAAACCTGTCATTTTAACAGGGGTGTGTAGACTTTTTATATCAACTGTATATATAGAAAAGGACGTATGTGTGTATGTATGTATGTGTGTATGTGTGTATGTGTGTATGTGTGTATGTATGTGTGTATGTATGTATGTTCCGTGAAAACTCAAAAACGCAACCATCCATTTCAACAAAAATTGGTATACACATCCCTTGCTACCTGTAAAGAAATCTTGCAGGGGCCTTAGCTCTCTAGGATGTACCGTTCCCGAGATATTCCCAAAAAATGACCTGCATTATCAAATACATGCCTTTCACTTAAATCCTAACTGCCATGCACACAGTCACATGTCCCTTATCAGCCAATAGAAGCTCGCAGGTCCTACTCCAGGTTGCCATAACAACTGATCACAGGTTTTAGCAGTTTGCAGGTCCTGAAATATTCAGTCATATGATGTATGACGGCACAACTACACTGCTACATGCATGGGGGGCAGGGGCCACTATTAAACAGACAGGCGCTGTGGAGTTCACTGTTGAAGGGGCATGCACCGTGGAGGTCACTGTAAAAGGGACGGTCACTGTTAAAGGGGAGGCCACTGTGAAAATCACTGTTAAAAGGGTGGTCACTGTTAAAGGGGCGGCCACTGTGAAAGTCAATGTTAAAGGGGCGGTCACTGTTAAAGGGGCGGCCACTGTGAAAGTCACTGTTAAAGGGGCAGTCACTGTTAAAGGGGCGGCCACCGTGAAAGTCACTGTTAAAGGGGCGGTCACCATGGATGCCACTGTTAAAGGGGCGGCCACCGTGAAAGTCAATGTTAAAGGGGCGGTCACCGTTAAAGGTGCGGCCACAGTGAAAGTCACTGTTAAATGGACGGTCACCATTAAAGGGGCGGCAATTGTGAAAGTCACTGTTAAAGAGGGTGTGACCATTAAAGTGACGGCCACTGTGAAAGTCACTGTTAAACGGGCGGTCACCTTTAATGGGGCGGCCATTGTAAATGTCACTGTTAAATGGGCGGTCACAATTAAAGGGGCGGCCACTGTGAAAGTCACCGTTAAAGGGGCGATCTCTGTTAAAGGGGCGGCCACTGTAAAAGTCACTGTTAAAGGGGTAGTCACTGTTAAAGGGACGGCTACCGTCAAAGTCACTGTTAAAGGGGCAGTCACTGTAAAAGGGGCGACCACTGTAAAATTCACCATTAAAGAGGCGGTCACTGTTAAAGGGGCGGCCACTGTGAAAGTCACTGTTAAAGGGGCGGTCACTATTAAAGGGACGGCCACCGTAAAAGTCACTATTAGGCGATCACCGTTAAAGGGGCGGCCACTGTGAAAGTCACTAATAAAGGGGCGGCCACTATGGAAGTCACTGTTAAAAGGGGCGGCCACCGTAAAAGTCACTGTTAAAAGGGCAGTCACCGTTAAAGGGGCGGCCACTGTGAAAGTCACTGTTGAAGGGGTGGCGACTATGAAAGTCACTGTTAAACGAGTGGTCACCATTAAAGGGGCGGCCACACTGCAAGTCACTGTTAAAGGGGTGGCCACTATAAAAATCACTGTTAAAGGCGCGGTCACCGTTAAAGGGGCAGCCATTGTGAAAGTCACTGTTAAAGGGGTGGTCACCGTTAAAGGAGCCGCCATTGTGAAAGTCACTGTTAAAGGGACGGTCACCGAAGTCAAGGTTAAAGGGGTGGTCACCTTTAAAGGGGAGGCCACTGTGAAAGTGAGACGAATGAAACCCCGTAATAGAAACAACCTTAGCAGGAAAGAGATTGAGGCAATTAAACAGCTGAAGAGGGATCATGATGTGACGATACGCCCTGCGGATAAGGGTGGAGCTGTTGTGATCTTGGATACAGAGGCATATAGAGCTGAGTGCCTTAGGCAGCTAAATGATGATGGCACTTATAAGAGATTGGGGAGGGACCCGACAGAAGATTTTTTCCAAATATTAACTAAGTTAAGCCGGAAAGGAGTAGAGGGAGCTTTCTTATTAGAACAGGAAGCTCGGTTTATCTTGAGTACAGAGAGGAGGATCCCGGCCTTCTACTGTATTCCCAAGATCCATAAGGACTTAACATCCCCTCCCGGTAGACCGATTGTTTCAGGGATCGAGTCCCTCTCGGCCAACTTATCACAATATATAGATAATTGGCTTCAACCAGTGGTTAAGAAAGTCCCATCATATATTAGAGATACAACGGACATAATTAAAACTATAGAATCGTTGAAATGGGAGGAACACTGGATTATGGGCACCTTAGATGTCAGTTCATTATACACGATTATTGAACATACTAAGGGCCTAGAAGCTCTGAATAGACAACTTAAAAGTAATAGTGGTCTGGAAGAAGCACAAATTGGTTTTATTGTGGAGGCAGTTCAGTTAATTTTGTCACATAATTATTTCATGTTTGTGAACCAGTTCTTTTTGCAATTGACAGGTACCGCCATGGGCACCAGATTTGCCCCCAGTTCTGCCAATCTATTTTTGGCCCAATTGGAAGACGACACCATCCGTCCGAGACTGGGGACGAGTCTGGTGCTCTGGCCGCGATACATCGATGATGTATTTTATATTTGGCAGGGTGATCAGGAATCTTTGAATATGTTTTTAATTGATATTAATCAGAATGACAGGAACTTGAAGTTTACTCCAGATATAAGAAACAGAGAGGCTACGTTTCTGGACATCAATTTAAAAGTGGAGGGGTCCCAAATTATTTGTAGTACCCATTTTAAAACGGTCGCTAGGAATAGCTATATTAGGTTTTCAAGTTGCCACCTGCCTAGATGGCTGACTAATATACCTGTCAGCCAGTTTAGGAGGTTAAAGCGCAATTCTACACAAGTGGAACAATTTGAATTGGAGGCTGCGACATTAAGGGACCAATTTTCGGAGAAGGAGTACCCACCCACGATTATTATGGAAGCTATCAATAAAGAAAGGGGAATGGAAAGGGATTCTTTTTTTAGATTAAAAGTGTCCACGACACAAAAGGAAATTCTGAGACTCATTTTGCTGTTTCACACACACCATAAACAGGTGGAGAGAGTAGTCAGAAAATATTGGCATTTCCTATTAGAAGATAAACTCCTGGGCCCTTTCCTTACAGAATCCCCACAAATAACATACACTAAAGCTAATAATCTAGCATCGAGAATGGCTCCCACTATTAAACAACAGAAGACCCCAACGGGCTCTATGTGGATGACAACAAAAGGGTTTTTTAGGTGTGGAAGGTGTTTGAATTGTAAAGGCAAAAAGACTACAAAGGTCAAATCCTCCCAAAATGAGTTCCAGATTGAGATTAGGGAAATACTAACTTGCGACTCCCAGAATGTTATATATCTCCATATGTCCATGCCGTAAACAATATGTAGGCAGAACAAAAAGACCCCTGAAAAAGAGTGAGGGAGCACGTGTTGAAGATCTTGAAGGGAGATGAGTTGCACTCACTCTCCAAACATTTAAGGTCTTCCACAATTGAGACCCAACCTCTTTGCGCTTTACAGCGATTAAAAAGGTATATCATTCGAAAAGAGGTGGCAACCCTGTGACCCGTATGTCTAGACAAGAGTCCCGGAGGATCTTTGAATTCGACACGTTGGCTCCAAAAGGTCTGAATGCAGAAATGGAGCTATTCGGGTTCCTGTGATCAAGTAAAATAATGGTGCGTTGTCCGGAGGGGACATGGGATACAAGTCTGGCTGTTTATCAGCACTTCGATCCCCTTTCCCCTCCTAACCACTCCTCTGGTACTACTGGAACCCAACTCGTGAAGTATAGAGTATGGGTCCATTCAAGTGATTGTTTTAATTAATTTTAAGAGACATTTTAATGTTTATTTTAAGTGACATGTCTTAATATGAAGTTTTAGTCATGTTTATTGATTTTATATTGATTTTATATTGTTGACATACAATATGTTGGTGAAAATGATGCACTTTGGTGTAAAAAAACGCTTATAAAACGCAGATGCGTTTTTTCCAAAACCGCATGCGTTTTTTTCATAAATTGTATGCGTTTTTTCCATCTATTGACTGTTTATATACAGATTGGCCCTTAGAGATGTGGCGATACAAGAGGATGGCTGTATAATCTATATAGGGAAGGATAATAATGTACATGGTGGAGCAATTGTATATGAAATGAGCACGGTGTCAAATGAACTGATCCATACCGGGATCTCAATGTGATCGAGGTCCCAGAATGCTCCGCTTAAGAAAGGAGGGTATAAAAGGGAAAATGTCTATGGAAGCTGTCATTACCGCTGAGGAAGGGGCTTGATCCCCGAAACGCGTCCGGTTTGGTTCATGACAGCAAAGGACTTTTCATTGGAACTCTGAGGTGACATTATCAAAAGTCACCGTACCCCTCGGACCCCCAGGGAGTGATCTCTAGTGCGGATACAACCATACGGTCCAAGTGGCTGGAGTAAGATCAAGGGGACGTAGGAGGGGTAATGTACTTTGCCCTATGGGGCTTATGCGAAGTTTCTGACAAGACTATATTGGTTGAACATTTGACCTATACACAAATTGAATCTGCACATATGCGGTCATACACCTGACCTGGGTTGCATACGTATACTGCAGGATTTTGTCCTATTAAATACGGATTTTGTCCTATTATACATAGTGTGGACATTTCATTGTGCGGTCTATTTTGCTATATGTGTATGTTTTTAGTTGCATGTTTTTAGATTTTTGTGAGTACGATTTTAGCTCTATATGTCACTACTTTAGGTAATAAATTGGGATTACAGATATCCTGCCTTGATGTTCTCTGGTATTTGAGTGCCCTCCAGTTACTATATTACTTTGCACCTTTTTGAACCGGATTTGGGTGAATCCGTGGAGTGAGCACCGGGTCCTTGTGAAGAGGCAGGGTGAGCCGCTTAACACGATTATATTGTCACTGTTAAAAGAGCGGTCATCGTTAAAGGGGCGGCCATTGTGAAAGTCACTGTTAAAGGGGCAGTCTCCATTAAAGGGGCAGCCACTGTGAAAGCCACTGTTTAAGGGGCAGTCACCGTTAAAGAGGCAATTACTGTGAAAGTCACTGTTAAAGGGGCGGTCACTGTTAAAGGGGCGGTCACTGTTAAAGGGGTGGTCACTGTTAAAGGGGCGGCCACTGTGAAATTCGCAGTTAAAGGGGCGGTCACCTTAAAAGGGGAGGCCACTGTGAAAGTCACTGTTAAAAGAGCGGTCACTCATAAAGGGGCGGCCACCATGAAAGTCACAGTTAAAGCAGCGATCACCATGGAAGCCACTGTTGTTGTTTTTTTTATATAATTAAATTTTATTTATTGTGATACAAAAACTTAAATACATATTACATAATTAACATTATAAAATCCATAAGTCCGCCAATTCTAATCTGTGAACGTGGTTAACAATAATTTCATACGAATATACATAATAGTGTCGACATTTGAACCTTCACATTCTACAACTATGGAATAAATGCTGAAAAGCCGGACAGATAGCATTTTCCCCATCTGTTAAAGGGGCAGTCACTGTTAAAGATACGGCCACCGTAAAAGTCACTGTTATGGAGTCACTGTTAAAGGGACAGCCACCGTGAAAGTCACTGTTATGTGGTCACCATTAAAGGGGCGGCCACTGTGAAAGTCACTGTTAAAACGGCACCCACAGTAAAAGTCACTGTCAAAAGGGCAGTCACCATTAAAGGGACGGCCACTGTAAAAGTCACTGTTAAGGCGGCTGTCACCATTAAAGGTGCGGCCACTGTGAAAATCACTATTAAAGGGGCGGTCACCTTTAACGGGGCATCCACTGTGAAAGTCACTGTTAAAGGGGCGGTCACCGAAGTCACTGTTAAAGGGGCGGTCACCTTTAAAGGGGCAGCCACTGTGAAAGTCACTGTTAAAAGGGCAGCCACCGTGAAAGTCACTGTTAAAGGGGCAGTCACCGTTAAAGGGGCGGCAACTGTGAAAGTCACTGTTATTTAATATAAAATTGCAATAAATGCCCAAGCAACGCCGGGTCATCAGGTAGTTAGTTATAAAATGGAGTTATCTTATTCTTGATCATAATGTAGTTGTAGATGTTCGGTCATAAAACAGATTTATGCAGAATTCATAAATACATTGTTAAATACATTGTTAAATTAAATTAATATTTTAGGATCACTTTTATTTTCTACGTTCAGAAGCTGTCACTGTTAAAGTGGCGGCAACTGTAAAAGTCACCGTTAGAGGGGCAGTCACTGTAAAGGGACGGCCACCGTGAAAGTCACTGTTAAAGGGGCGACTACTGTGAAATTCACAGTTAAAGGGGCAGTCACTGTTAAAGGGACAGCCACCATGAAAGTCACTGTTAGGCGGTTACCATTAAAGGGGCGGCCACTGTGAAAGTCACTGTTAAAGGGGCGGTCACCGTTAAAGGGGCGACCACTGTGAAAGTCACTGCTAAAAGGGCAGCCACAGTGAAAGTCACTGCTAAAAGGGCATTCACTGTTAAAGGGGCGGCCACTGTGAAAGTCACTGTTAAGAGGGTGGTCACTGTTAAAGGGGCGGCCACTGTGAAAGTCACTATTAAAGGGGCGGTCACGTTAAAGGGCCAGCCACTGTGAAAGTCACTGTTAAAGGGGCGGTCACCGTTAAAGGGGCGGCCACTGTGAAAGTCACTGTTAAGGGGCGGTCACTGTTAAAGGGGCGGCCACTATGAAAGTTACTGTTAAACAGGCGACCACCATAAAAGTCACCGTTAAAGGGGTGGTAACCTTTAAAGGGGCGACCACTGTGAAAGTCACTATTAAAAGTGCAGCCATCGTGAATATCATGTTAAAAGGGCAGTCACCGTTAAAGGGGAGGCCACTGTGAAAGTTAATGTTAATGGGGTGGTTACTGTTAAAGGCGCAGCAACTATGAAAGTCCCTGTTAAACGGGCGGTCACCATTAAAGGTGCGGCCACTGTAAAAGTCACTATTAAAGGGGAGGTCACAGTTAAAGGGGCGGCCACTGTAAAAGTCACTGTTAAAGGGGCGGTCACCGTTAAAGGGGTGCCCATTGTGAAGGTCACTGTAAAAGGGACGTCACCAAAGTCACTGTGAAAGGGGCGGTCACCTTTAAAGGGGCAGCCACCGTGAAAGTCAATAATAAAAAGGCGGTCACCATGGAAGCCACTGTTAAAGGGGCGGCCACCGTGAAAGTCACTGTTAAAAGGGCAGTCACCGCTAAAGGGGCGCCCACCATGAAAGTCACTGTTAAATAGGCGGTCACCGTTAAAGGGGTGGCCACCGTAAAAGTCACTGTTAAAGGGGCGGCCATTGTGAAAGTCACTGTTAAAAAAGCGGTCACAGTTAAAGGGGCGGCTACCGTGAAAGTCACTGTTAAAGGGGCGGTCACCATGGAAGCCACTGTTAAAGGGGCGGCCACTGTGAAAGTCACTGTTAAAGGGGTGGTCACTGTTAAAGGGGCGGCCATTGTGAAAGTCACTGTTAAAGGGGAGGTCAGCTTTAAAGGGGAGGCCACTGTGAAAGTCACTGTTAAAGGGGCGGTCACCAAAGTCACTGTTAAAAGGGGCGGTCACCTTTAAAGGGGCAGCCACTGTGAAAGTCACTGTTAAAAGGGCAGCCACCGTTAAAGGGGCGGCAACTGTGAAAGTCACTGTTATTTAATATAAAATTGCAATAAATAAATACCCAAGCAACGCCGGGTCATCAGGTAGTTAGTTTTAAAATGGAGTTATCTTATTCTTGATCATAATGTAGTTGCAGATGTTCGGTCATAAAACAGATTTATGCAGAATTCATAATAGTGTGCACAAAAATCTTATTTCTAAATACATTGTTAAATGAAATTAATATTTTAGGATCACTTTTATTTTCTACGTTCAACTGCCATTTGGGTTATACCATTGCATTCATACATTGTTATATACATTTTGGGCATACCATAAAAGATTCATCAGTAATGGGTAAAGAGAAAAAAGACATACAGTAGTGGGTCATTTATTAAGACTGGCTTTTTAGACAATTTGGCTTCACGCCGAATAAAAAATTTTATGAAATTTTGATCAAAGTCTACTTCATGAATTTGGATTCGCTCAACACTAGTTATGTTATGCCCAGTACACCAACATGCAGAGGTATAGTTGGCAAGCTCAGGGTTAACCACCATGTACTTACTCTCTTGGTAGAAGTGGGTTGGTCCTACTTTCTGCCAGGATGGGGAGTGCTAATCTAGTTTGTGTGAAGGAATAAAGCACATGGTTAAACTCCTACTCCCAGTGTCTTTATCCAGATCTTCTGTGGGACTACTACTCCACAGAGATTAACAGTACCAAGACTACTTCTGTCTTAGAAGCTACAGCGTGCTTAGCTAGCAGACCCTGCTTCAGGTGAGGGAATACAGTTCAGACAGCCATCACCTAAATAATCACCTCCAGGCCAGACTATCTCCAAGCATCTACTACACAGTGGACACCTAAATCCACAAGACCCAGCATACTGTTGTTAGACAGAATTACACATCAGGTGAGACATCAGCAAGACAGGACATATGAAGTGCCATTAATTGCCACTTATCCAGCCACCAGCCACCATACCTCATCATCTGGTGACAGAAATTGCACTTTGTCCGTATGACCACTGGGTGTACCACAAGTTATATTTTGTACTAAGGCTACTTTCACACTTGCGGCAGAGAGATCCGGCAAGTAGTTCCGTCGCCGGAACTGCCTGCCGGATCAGGCAAAATGTATGCTAACTGATGGCATTAGTAAGACTGATCAGGATCTTAAAAATGCCTGATCAGTCGAAAGAATGCATTGAAATGCCGGATCCGTCGTTCCGGTGTCATCCGGCAAAACGGATCCGGCATTTATTTTTTTTCACCTTTTTTTCAGTCTGCGCATGCACATAACGGAACGACGAATCCGGTATTCTGAACGCCGGATCCGGCACTAATACATCCCTATGGGAAAAAATGCCGGATCCGGCGTTCAGGCAAGTCTTCAGTTTTTTGGGCCGGAGATAAAACCGTAGCATGCTGCGGTTTTCTCTTTTGCCTAATCAGTCAAAACGATTGAACTGAAGACATCCTGATGCAAACTGAACGGATTACTCTCCATTCAGAATGCATGGGGATAAAACTGATCAGTTCTTTTCCGGTATAAAGCCACTAATACAGAACTCTATGCCAGAAAATAAAAACGCAAGTGTGAAAGTACCCTAAGAGAGACTTTTGTACTTGTACTTCTGGTCTGATTCTTCAAACGACCTTTCCGAAGTACCAATTTCCAGGGAGCAATGGCCTAAGGGAGTACAACATCTCATCAGGGTCACTCCCGTCCTCTGCACCGGCTCCTTAGGGGCCTGCTGCACCTTCAACAGAAAAGGTGAATTGGGACATGCACCAATCTCCTGTATAATAGACAGTGGCATTGCACTTCTATTTCACTGGCCTACACAATACTAGGCAGGTGGTTTAAAAGGAAGTGAACACTGTGTTGTGTATATATATATTTATTTATTTTTTCCTGCCTCGATTATTGTAACTCACTATTAATTGACCTGCCCCTCACCAGACTCTCCCCTCTCTAATCTATTTTCAATGCAGCAGCCAGAGTCACCTATCTGTCTAACCGCTACTCCGATGCCTCCACCCTGTGCCAGTCATTGCACTGGTTGCCCATATAGTATAGAATCAAATTTAAACTGCTTGTCCTCACCCATAAAGCTCTCCACAGTGATGCACCCCCTACATCTCCTCCCTCCTCTCTGTCTACCAGTCTACCCGTGCTTTCCGTTCAGCCAATGACTTACGACTTACTTCCACCATAATCCGAACCTCTCACTCACGGGTACAAGACTTTTCCAGAGCTGCACCAGTTCTCTGGAATGCCCTACCCCAAGAAATTAGGTTAAACGACAATATACACAGTTTTAAGCGCTCCCTCAAAACACATCTTTTTAGGGTTGCCTATCACATCCCCTGATCTAACTCCTCTCCATATATAGACCATCTATCATTTCCTGAACCTGATCCTCCACCAAACTCTCCATGGCACCCATCCCCCCAGAAGCACTTCACATATCGGCTGGTGACTGGCTCGTGCAGCTTTATATGTGCTCCCCTATTTTCAAAAGATGGCTTGACCATTGCACAAAACAAGCACTTTTACCTTATGTGTCACCCCCTCATAGATTGCAAGCTCTTGCGAGCAGGGCCCTCCTTGTTGCAATTGTTGACCTGTTTGCTGCTATGTTATTTATGACTCTGTTTGTACATGAACCCCCTAAACTGTACAGTGCTGCAGAATAAGTTGGCGCTATATTAAGAAAGATTATTTTTTATTATTATTATTAGTAGTATATATATTGTGGGGTAGACAGGCTAGCGGACGAGACAATCACAAAGTCTTTAACTTAAAAAGTTCAGTGTTTATTCACACATAAGGAAAAACAAAAATGACCGTTCACAGTCTTGGTGTTTGTTCACACCATGCAATGTCCATAGAACAAAATCTTCACCTGGTTAGCAGTTTTTTACCCGCAGTCCACAGCAGGCTTTAGGGGCCTGATTCCCAGTATGCGGCTCTCAGTCCTTTAGCACAGAACAAATTCACAGGTCCCAAAACACACAGACTCCGCAGCTTCTCTGTCAGATGGAGGATAAACCACAACCAGGTGAGATTGCTGGCTGGGTTTTATATAGGCCAAAAAAGACCCGGCCTGGAGCGTGGGGAGCAGCCACCCACCCAGCACTTTGGCTACTCCCAGTAAGAGCCGGCCCGGACCGTCTTTACACCCATACTAACAACAAACAGTGTCAGTCAGCACTAGCTGCCGCTGGCACTTAAAACTAACAGCTCTTACCTCATATATATTGTATTGACAAAGGCCTCATTGAGTGGGCTGAAACGTTGCCTGGGAATAAATCGGGTCAATAGCTTTCACCCTGATTTGGAGTGCTGCCTTATTTTTGGGAAATATATATAGAGAGAGAGATACAGATACTTGCTAATGCTCCAAAATGTCAGCTCTAAGGTACCTGACAATTAAGCCTAGCATGTGTCATGTCATGGTCATAGATGATACTACAGAATGACTGATGAAAGGACGATATCTAAGCACCTATTGTAAATCGGTCCCTGTAATGAGTGAATTAACCATATGTATCCTACTGATTAGAATGGAGACCTCATCTTTTCATTATTGCTCTTGATGGTCTATCCTTCTTTCTTCTCTTAGGACTGTATATATGGGTTGTCAGCTAGTCCCTAGCAGGGCACACCCTTGTGTCACAAAGCCCTAAGGTGCTCTCATATCTCCGAGCAATGTTCACACTCGTTTGCATTATTCCTCGTGATGCACACCTATTGTATATCCCTGTTTAATGGGCCAGCCAAAAAGAAGCTGTCATGTTTTTTCAGCAATTCTGTCTCTTTGCTGATCTGTGCCGAGGTAGGGGAGATAACAATTCACTTATTTGTATATTCACAGAAGACTGTTGTCGAATCCCCGCTATCATCCCTGCCATCACTATCCTGACAATATTAATGATCCACTATAAAGGGTCCTCGGAGCTGTGATGTGTGACAAACACACTAGTTTTAATGGGAGAGCTAGACAGTTAGGGACACTGCAGTGGCATATTCTATCTTCAAGGCCTCTATACATATTGAGAAGGGAGCTCTGTGGTTCGACTAGGTAAAAGAGAAAGGCTATTTTTGTTATACACTTTTTTGAAAGAAAAAAATATATATATAAAGAAGTAGGATGCCGGCAGGCGGCAGAAGTATTATGGATAATGGAAGACTTTTGCCTCAGGGCACGGGGCCTGCTTTGCCTATTCCAGCATAACTAGAATATTTATAATTCAAATACTTATCTTTAATAATTAAAATAGCGAAGAATATTACAGACAAAAGATTGAGTATTTTGTGTATACACTTTTAAGCACCGTGCATGGAAGGCCCTCCAGCTGAGCTTCCTGGAAATATGTTCAAAAAGGGCAACATGTAAATAAGCATTATTGAAAACCTAAGATATCAAAATGTGTTGGTAATGTGAAGGGTTTTCCTTGTTTACGGCCTCAGATCTCCCATGCTGCCGGTGCATTAATGAAGAGGCTGATACATGAGTTATTAGAATAATCCTTTTCTGCTATGGTTGTCATTATTTGTTGATGGGCTAAGGAACAATTATGCAAAGTTGCACAAACTTTCCCGGCACACATGAAGCCAGTGCATCCCAATTCCCTAACTATGTGTGATCTTATGTCTAGGCAGACACAAAGACAAAAAAAAAGGAGCTGGTTTCCTCTTGATGGAAAGCCTGCTTGAAAAGACGCAGGCCTCAAAACATGCCCCGCTCTCCACACTGACTATGTGACGCTGTCAATTAGAGAGCTGATGACAGTCAATGAGGGCAGAAATGACAGTATTTGCAATTTACAAAGAGAATTTAATTTCGTTAGAGGCTAAATAACCCCAAGTGCACTACATTCATGCAGCTGAATGCTACCCCTCTTCCAACCAGCCAGCGCTTGCTTTGTTTGCAGGCTGCTTTCACGTGTTCTTGCGCTTGTCTTGTTTGCTTTCCTTTATTTAACTACCCCTTGAAAAATCAGCAGCCATAGAATGGACCATAAAAAATGACAGCACTGGGGAAATTGCTGGTTAAAACTAATATACAATATCATTTGGCCATCCAGGGAGTATAGTACATGTGTTTGAATGAAAATGTGTCAAGGTTAAATTTCCTGAAGCTGCACAAGAATGCTTCCCATCCTCAAAGTCATTGTACTCTTCCGATTGCAGGAGACCATGCAGCGTGGCAGCGGTAACCTGAATTCTGCCCGTAGGCACCATTCTTGAGGGTAGGCAAACTGGGAAGGAGAGCTGCTAGTCACTGGTTTACTACTGCAACCAAAAGAGGAAGAACTGAGAATTAGGGTCACACTGCTCCTTCAATATGCCTTGTGAGGGATCCAAGAGGAGGCAGGTTATAATTTTACCTCTACCTCTCCTTATTGTATCACTTGGGTCGAAACTTCTCTACAACACGGGAGGAAAATTATATTTCAAATATATACTTGCCAAAGGATTATCACTGGTTATGCTAACAAAATATAGACTATACAACAAATATAGAGGGCAAAGTCCTTACATAATACATACACTATTCAGAAAAGTTAGGGATATTTGGCTTTCGGGTGAAATTTATGTAAACGTAAAAAGTTCAGGCTACAGAATATCATGAAAGTAGGGCATTTAAGTAGAAGCAGCAATGGTGATTTCCTCATCTCAAACAATATATTAAATCTAAAGCCAATAACAGTGGTGGGTATTAGAGATGGGCAAATCGAAGCTGACAAAGTGGAAATCGATCCGAATTTCAGGAATTATTCTATTCGCACCTAATCCGAATTTCCTCACGCTAAAATGGCTGCTGCACGTGTTAGGACATGGAGAAAGGAACTCTTGAACAAGGGATCACCCACAATGCCATGCTTGCAGCCAGCCCTGTGATGTCACAGCCTTATAAATAGCCTCAGCCATCTTGGATTCAGCCATTTTCCAGTGTACTTAGTGCAGGGAGAAACATCAGCAAGCTCTAGGGACAGTGCTAGGAAAGACTTGAAAACTTATATTTTGCTCAATAGAATTTCACGGAAAGAACAGGGTTCAGTAGGGGGGTTTACAGCCTGGGTAATATGAACAATCCTATTACACCTTGCTGCACTGACTGGGGATCCAAATTGCCATTATACTCCTGCTTTCAGGTTTGCAATAGATGATACCTCTGTAATTCCAGCAAACCGTTCTTGTTATTGGGGTCTTATTAGCCCTTGTGCGGTGCAGTTATATATATGTTCTAGAGTCTTTTTTGGCGTGTATTAGTGGGGGGGGGGGAGCTTATTAGCAGTTGTGTGGTGAAGTGAGAAAATTAAAGCCCTTTTTGGCGTGTATTAGTGGGGGGGGGGAGGGGCTTATTAGCCGTTGTGTGGTGAAGGGAGAAAATTAAAGCCCTTTTTGGCGTGTATTAGTGGCAAAAAAAATATTATTTGCTGTTCGTGGCCGTAGTTATATGTTCTGAAGCCTTTTTTTGGTGTGTGTTAGTGGGGAAAAATAAAAAGGGCTTATTAGCCATTGTGTGGTGAAGTGAGGAATTAAAGCCCTTTTTGGAGTGTATTAACTTCCTTTTTATTTACTTATTTGATCTAACATTATGTCAGGCAGACAAGTGACAGGCCCGGCACAGGGGAGGGGCATAGGCCTAAATGTTTCTGCCTCAGGCACAGGTCGCAGCAGAGTAATGGGGCGTGGCAGCAGGGGTAACTTTGAGAGGCCTGAGCTCCCAGTGTCAGCTAGCGGTCGTGTCTTGACCAGCAACCCAGCGGTTCTTGAATGTTTGACTCAATCTTCAACTTCGTCGCAAGTGACATCAGACACCCCCAGCCAAGAGTCGGTGGGTTCGTCAGACACAACCCTTAGTTGGCATGGCCCGGGAGCAGGCCCTGTGCTCTCACCTGCCCTCAACCTGCCTCTGTCCTTTTCTGTTCCTTCAGCCCGAGAAGTATTATATGCTGTGGGCTCAGCTCCACTATACAACGAGGACAAGCTACTAGAGGACAGTCAGCAGCTACTGCCCAGCCAAGATCTGGAGGAGACATCCTCTGCTTCCTCCAGTAGGTGGGCAAGTAGTGATGAGGAGAGTGACGTGGGAGCTGGTGTTGTGAGCGGCTCCTGGCTCAGAGCTCCTGGCTCAGAGACTGTTGAGGAGGACATCAGTGACGTGCAGACACTACTCGATGATGATGTAGCCGATTGCAATTAGGAGCCGGGTGATGAAGGGGCTTCATCATCATCGGGAGTAGAGGGTGGCAGCTTGCGCGTGAGGCAGAAAGTGAAGCGTGGCCAGGGTGCCAATTCTGGCACCACAGCCCTGCGTCAGCATAAGCAGCATCACCATAAAGTGGCCTGGGAGAACCGTGGCTCCAATGTGGTGGTCCAGCCTGCATCACCCAGTGGCACGCACCTGATTTCAGGCAGTCAAGGGTCAACCACCTCAGCCAAAGGGAGCTGTCTGTCCTTCCTATCATCTGCTGGTCCTGATGCTCCTGCTCCTCCTCCTCGTAGTCAGTCATTCTATCAGCAATCGATCAACGAAGCGATTGCCAAGAGACAACAGTATGCGTGCACTCATCCAATGGCGCAGAAGCTGAAAGTGCTCCTGGCCAAGTTGCTGGTACTGCAGCCCCTCCCTTTCCAAGTGGTGGACTCTGCTCCTTTCAGAGAACTGATGGCTTGTGCCGAGCCATGGTGGAGAGTCCCAAGCCAAGATTTCTTTGCCAAAAATGCAGTACCAGCCCTGCACACATATATAGAACTGAAGGTGGGCCAGTCCTTAAGCCTGTCAGTGTCTGCCAAAGTGCATGGCAGCACTGACGTGTGGAGCTGTAACTATGGGTTAATGTGGTTTCTGCCCAGCCAAACCAGCAACTTGACGCTGATTCCACCTCCACGTTCTCACGCCTTTGGTCCTGCAACAATGTCCGCCTCTGCCTCCTCATCCTCCACCTTGTCCTCAGCCTCCACTGCAGGGACAATTCACAGTGCCCCTCCAGCATATCACATGTGCAGGGCACGGCAGTGTCAAGTTGTTTTGCACCTAGTTTGCCAGGGCGAACGGAGTCACACAGGGGAGGAACTGCTCTGTGTCCTTCATCAATAAATCGAATCCTGGCTTTCCCTGCGACAACTCAAAATCGTAACCATGGTGACCGACAACGGGAAGAACATGGTGTTGGCGCTGCATCAAGGAGGGCTGAGCCATGGGCCTTGCATGGCGCTCGTGTTCAATCTGGTTGTCAAGCATTTCCTGAAGTCTTCCACCCATCTGCAAGACATCCTAAAAATGGCAAGGAAACTTTGCATCCACTTCAGCCACTCGTACACAGCAAAGCACACCCTCCTGGAGCTGCAGCAGCAGAACTGCACCCCCCAACATAGGCTGATCTGCAACGTTTCCACCCGTTGGAATTCTACCCTCCATATGTTGGACCGACTGTACGAACAGAGAAAAGCCATAAACGATTTATTGATGTTCCAAGCAGACAGGAGTACTCCCCTGTGTGACTTCGATGTCAGCCAGTGGCAGCTCATGCGTGACACCTGCCGATTGCTCAGGCCTTTTGAGGAGGCCACCAGGACTACAGGATCAGCAACGTCATTCCACTGCTTCATGTCCTGGAACAGATGCTGGTAAATCTGGATGGTCAGGGGACTGGAGACGTGAGGCCTAGATCTCACGGCCACATGAGCCCTGTGGGGGCTGAACTGGAAGAGGAGGAGGAGGACATTGGAGCACAAGCCATGTGTAGCAAAATGGGTGGTTTTTCTACACAGGTGACAGGAAAGAAGGAGCAAGAGCAGGCAGAAGAGCTACAGGGCGATGAGGAAGACGAGGCAGAGGATCCAGAAAAACGGAGGCAGTATTCAGTGGAGATGGAGGCAGGGAGTCCCTCCGAGTCACTTGCGCAAATGGCCCACTGCATGCTGACTTGCTTGAGTAGTGACAGCCGAATTGTCATTATTCGGCCGAGGGATGACTTCTGTCTCTCCACCTGGTTAGACCCTCACTACCGGTCAAAAATGGGGACCTTTTTTACACCCGCTAAGAGGGAAGACAAACTGAACTACTATAGAGACATCATATATAGTCAGTTGGCCGCTGCCTATCTGCGCCATCGCCCATCTTCTCGCACATCTGACTGGGGGGCCCCATTGCGCTATGGCTGCTGGGGGGTGGCAGGAGCAGTACCAGCTCCATCAGCAGCAGCCTGAGTCTAGAGTCACTGATGAGTAGCTTTCTTCACCCGCATAGTGAATAAACTACTCACCAGCAGCTAGACATAGAGCAGAACCTGAACCAGCAGGTGGTAGCATACTTGGAGTGCACCCTGCCAGCCATCATTGAAGATCTCCTGGACTATTGGGCAGCCAAACTGGATTCGTGGCCGCAACTGGCTGGGTTTGCCCTGGCCAATAGTGTGGCATTAGAGCGGGTGTTTAGTGCAGCGGGGGCCATAGTTACCACAAGGAGAACTCGCTTGTCCACCAAAAATGTGGAGAGACTTTGTCAAGATGAATCAGGCGTGGATTAGCCAGTATTTCCACCCACCAATGCCTGATGCATCAGATTAGATCATCCATGCTGCCTCACTCAAACCTTGACAAAAGAGACCGGTTTCTTCTGGCTACCTGCCTCAGCTGCTATTCTGATGCTGCCACCCACCTGATGCCACACATCTGATGCCAAGTGCTCCTTCTTACACCCACCATCATCAGCGGGTACTGTTAGTGCCACCCACCTCCCCACTCTGTCACCGGGTCACTCTGTGGTCTTCCGGAGTCACACAGGGGAGGAACTGCTCTGTGTCCTTCATCAATAAATCGAATCCTGGCTTTCCCTGCGACAACTCAAAATCGTAACCATGGTGACCGACAACGGGAAGAACATGGTGTTGGCGCTGCATCAAGGAGGGCTGAGCCATGGGCCTTGCATGGCGCTCGTGTTCAATCTGGTTGTCAAGCATTTCCTGAAGTCTTCCACCCATCTGCAAGACATCCTAAAAATGGCAAGGAAACTTTGCATCCACTTCAGCCACTCGTACACAGCAAAGCACACCCTCCTGGAGCTGCAGCAGCAGAACTGCACCCCCCAACATAGGCTGATCTGCAACGTTTCCACCCGTTGGAATTCTACCCTCCATATGTTGGACCGACTGTACGAACAGAGAAAAGCCATAAACGATTTATTGATGTTCCAAGCAGACAGGAGTACTCCCCTGTGTGACTTCGATGTCAGCCAGTGGCAGCTCATGCGTGACACCTGCCGATTGCTCAGGCCTTTTGAGGAGGCCACCAGGACTACAGGATCAGCAACGTCATTCCACTGCTTCATGTCCTGGAACAGATGCTGGTAAATCTGGATGGTCAGGGGACTGGAGACGTGAGGCCTAGATCTCACGGCCACATGAGCCCTGTGGGGGCTGAACTGGAAGAGGAGGAGGAGGACATTGGAGCACAAGCCATGTGTAGCAAAATGGGTGGTTTTTCTACACAGGTGACAGGAAAGAAGGAGCAAGAGCAGGCAGAAGAGCTACAGGGCGATGAGGAAGACGAGGCAGAGGATCCAGAAAAACGGAGGCAGTATTCAGTGGAGATGGAGGCAGGGAGTCCCTCCGAGTCACTTGCGCAAATGGCCCACTGCATGCTGACTTGCTTGAGTAGTGACAGCCGAATTGTCATTATTCGGCCGAGGGATGACTTCTGTCTCTCCACCTGGTTAGACCCTCACTACCGGTCAAAAATGGGGACCTTTTTTACACCCGCTAAGAGGGAAGACAAACTGAACTACTATAGAGACATCATATATAGTCAGTTGGCCGCTGCCTATCTGCGCCATCGCCCATCTTCTCGCACATCTGACTGGGGGGCCCCATTGCGCTATGGCTGCTGGGGGGTGGCAGGAGCAGTACCAGCTCCATCAGCAGCAGCCTGAGTCTAGAGTCACTGATGAGTAGCTTTCTTCACCCGCATAGTGAAGAAACTACTCACCAACAGCTAGACATAGAGCAGAACCTGAACCAGCAGGTGGTAGCATACTTGGAGTGCACCCTGCCAGCCATCATTGAAGATCTCCTGGACTATTGGGCAGCCAAACTGGATTCGTGGCCACAACTGGCTGGGTTTGCCCTGGCCAATAGTGTGGCATTAGAGCGGGTGTTTAGTGCAGCGGGGGCCATAGTTACCACAAGGAGAACTCGCTTGTCCACCAAAAATGTGGAGAGACTTTGTCAAGATGAATCAGGCGTGGATTAGCCAGTATTTCCACCCACCAATGCCTGATGCATCAGATTAGATCATCCATGCTGCCTCACTCAAACCTTGACAAAAGAGACCGGTTTCTTCTGGCTACCTGCCTCAGCTGCTATTCTGATGCTGCCACCCACCTGATGCCACACATCTGATGCCAAGTGCTCCTTCTTACACCCACCATCATCAGCGGGTACTGTTAGTGCCACCCACCTCCCCACTCTGTCACCGGGTCACTCTGTGGTCTTCCGATGCTGCTACCTCCACACTATATCACCTTGCCACTCTGTTGTCTCCTGATGCTGCTGATACCTCAACACTATGTCACCTTGCCACTCTGTGGTCTCCTGATGCTGCTGCCACCTACACACTATGTCACCTTGCCACTTTGTGGACTCAGGATGCTGCTTCTACCTCCACACTATGTCACCTTGCCACTCTGTGGTTTCCTGATGCTGCTTCCACCCACCTCCACACTATGTCACCTTGCTACTCTGTGGTCTCCTGATGCTGCTGCCACCTCCACGCTATGTCATTGGGCCACTCTGTGGACTTCTCATGCTGTTCCCACCCTCCCCACTTCATGACTGGGCCTTTTTGATCTGGTTGATATCATCATTTATTTGACCCTTCTTCTTATCTGTCAGAAGAAAAGAAAAATGAGATGCACAACGGATCCTGTCTGTGTAGCAGCTGCAAGGCCTGTATTGTCCCATCAGAATTGTCTTATTATTTGGTAGCCAAAAGCAGGAGTGGGTAGAAAACACAGAAGACATGCAGATATACCATTAACGTGTCATCTCTGTCCTGGATCCACTCCTTTTTTTTTGGCATTACCAATACTGATGGATTACTGACCAAATGCTGACCGAGTGAAGGCGGATGCTCAACAGACAAGGATCCGTATTTTGGGGGGTTATTGTTCTGACGGATCAGAGGAAGGGAAAAATAATCAGTGACGTCAACAAAAAGTTACTGCTGACACCCTCTCCACTCCAATCAGCTGACGACCGTGTTAAAGAAGTGCGCTCTTTAACTCTATACTAGGATGTTGGGCCTCTGCACAGTTCTTTATACCTGACGCTAACATCGACCTGTAAGGCTGAGTTCACACTTGAGTTATTTGGTCAGTTTTGGCCCCGTAACTGCCCAGAGAAGTGAAATGTGCAGTGATTATAAGAGCGACGCCTGTCAACTGCGTGTCATACTGACTCACAGTATTGTTTCACTACCAAAGGAGACTCCCTATGCGTGTTGCTGCCATGCACAGTGTTCTACACCAATATACAGACTCTCTGCAGCCAGGAAATAGCTGCTTTTTAAAACTTTTCGGGATTTCTGTGAAACGACCGAATTGAATTTTTGAGAAATTTGCTCATTTCTAGTGGGTATACCTCCACAAAAAATGTCAATGTCTCAATAACTGCCTTGAGCATCAATTACGGCTTGACAACGACGTCTCATGTTGTTCACAAGTCTACTTATTGTCTGCTGATACATGGCATCCCACTCTTCTTGAAGGACGCCCTCAGGTCTTGAGGTTCTGGGGTACAGCATTACGAGCTTCTACGCGGCGACTCAGCTGATCCCATAGGTTTTCAATGGGATTCAGGTCTGGAGAAAGTGCAGGCCACTTCAATTGAGGTACCCCAGTCTCCAGTAGCCATTCCCTAATGATGCGACCTTGATGAAGGCCTTGTTAGAGAACAGCAAGTTGTGCAAAAAGTACTCAAACACTGAACAGTTGGACATGTGCATTCAGAAGTTTAGAGAAGGTCACATTAATAAGTTCACCTGTAAAGGTTAGAGGGCATATAAGGTTCATCCTGAAATTTCACCCACAAGCGATACCTTCTCAAACAGCTGATCGGCAGGGGTCCCAGGTTTTAGACCCTCACTGATCAGATACTAATGACCTATCCTGAGAATATGGGAAAACCTTTTAAAAGCAGAAACATGACTATAATGGTGTCTAGCAGAGATACTACAAAGTATGCCGAGAGTCAACCAGGAAAAAACTGCTGCAGGCAACATTTTTTTGTCTGGCCAATTCCTGATATTCTATGCCAGAAAAGCCTAGTGTGAAACTAGGCTTAGTAAAAATGGTTCCCTTTTCTAGGATTATAACACATAACATTTTCCTCTCTCAAGTAGGGCAATTCAGTTGGTTAGAGAAGGTGTATGTACCACACCATGATGGAGTTGTCACAATATGAATTAGCAGTAGTGACTTCTGAGTTATGTATAGGATACAAGGTGGCTACATTTGACAAAATCAGGAGCCACCTGAGAGTAATGTATCTGAATTTATAGATAGGAGGGCAGTATGAACTCATAGCTGAGAGTGATAAAATGCAGCCTTGTTTAATAGAAAAAGAAATAATTAACAACTGCATAGAAATTCTTCTCTCCTGACTCTAGTGAGGAGAATATCTCTATTAGAGATGTGCCAATTTCATGTTATGAAATTCGCTCACGCTTCATTTGGTGGTAAAAGCAGAATTGCATTATGGATTCCGTTACCACATGTAGCTTGAGAAAGACCTGTGTGTCGAAACGTTGCTGTATTTTTCGGTGTGATTGAACACTAAATTTGGATTGAAGTTCGAGAGTGCCATGACTTTTCTAAAGCCTGTTTCCGTTACCAAAGACCTTAAGGCAATTCTTTGACGGAGTGCATAACGGAATGCGTTTAGAGGCATTCTGTTATTCATTCCGTCATAATAGAAGTCCATGGCCTGCATAACGGAGAGGACTCCCCTGTATAACGGAATCAGGACGGATCCGTTTTGCAGCCCATAGACTTCTATTATGATGGAATGAATAACGGAATGCCTCTAAAGGCATTCCGTTAAGCATTTCGTCATAGAATTGCATTTTGGTCCGTGGTAACGGAATCCATAACGCAATTCTGCTTTTACCATTAAACAAAGCGTGAACGAATTTCAAAATATGAAATTCACTCATCTCTATCTTTACAGTATTGGAATATAATTTATTGTAAACTTGGATTTCATTATACATGGTGAATGTCCTATAAAACATTTAGTTGATCTAATGTATAGCTAGTATAGTGCACATGTTTGCTAAAGTCCTAGACTGTTAGGCTTCATCCTGTGGTCAAGAGCCCACATTACCCTAGAGGACATCAGAAATAATGCTAAAACAAACAGCACTCAAACAGTTCCTGTTTTTACCTAGTCACCACACTTCTATCTAAACAAAATCCCAAAGAGACAGCTGTTTGGAGGACCTGGTGAGGACAGACAATGGAGGTCTGTGGTCTATATTTTAAAGCCACTAGAGACCTAGACCTTGGAGTCTGAGTAGTAAAGGTGACAATTAGGGACATTTATGAAATGTTATACTGGTGTAAATGATAGTTCAGATCCATGTCAGCTCAGAGCGGACGGACTGTCTGAAGATGTGACAATTTAGTAAGACACCTGTACCTCTTAACAATTTGGTGAATTTGCATCGGCCAGGAAGAATCAGGAGTGGAGGATGGGAGTAGTAGTGGCTCTGGCTGTCACAGCCAATCACAGTGACTTTCCTCACACCATTGCTCACCAGGGCCTTGCAGTAAAAGGAGGGTGCACACTTGCTTCCCCAGGGGCAAACCCTTGGTTGTGGGACTCCTGTCTGATGGTAGTCAGGGTGTTTGAGATGTTAAGTGTCTTTGTATGGGTGCAAGATAGGGCGTGTAGAGTCCAATGGCCAGACAGATTTAACAGAAAAACGGCTATCGTTACTGTAGTACAAAATAGGAGTTGTAGTACATCCATCAATAGCAAAAACACAGTTCCCAAAATATACAGTGCAGATCTTCCTAGATGGGTTTGTATGGATTTGAGCAAGGATAAGAATTATCGTACTCTTTCCTCTCTATCTTTCTCAAGTCTTTTCTCATTGAATCTATGGCCGGCAATCTCACTTTTGCAATCATGCCTGCGATTCGTTACTGAGGTGTACAGGTTTTACCATATGACTGGCCCAGTCATGTACAAGTCTGAAGGGTGTCGAAATAACTTAAGTAGCAGGATACCTTACTGACTACAATCTTCAGCCAGGGAGATTTTCTTTCTTTTTTTCTTTCTTTTTCTTTCTTTCTTTTCTCTGTAGCTTTAGGTCAGACCTGTAAGGAATGAAATACATGGAATTGGTTCCTCACTTTTCCTCTCCTCGCTAACTCTCTAGACTCAGCAAGGTGCGGATCCAGGAACCACACCCAAGCTTTCTGTAGGACTGGGCTTGCATTGTTAACCCTAGCTGTGCCATCCATACATTACCATACTGGGTATACCGAGCATAAAATGACATTAAATAATGTGACAATTTGCAAGTACCTTTTCCTCCGGGGTACTGCACATTCTGTGCTAACGGACTTTATACTAAGATATACGAGTCTCTTAAAGCAAGACCACATTTTGAAACTCACCAAAAGCATCCTGGTAGGTTAACTGGCTACTAATGGCTCATGTAAAAGTATATATTACATTATGTTGTATAGATACATGAAGTGGTACCCATATAAATGTATAGAATATGGAAGCACAAATAAATTCTTTCTTATGTATACCATATAAAACAGTGGCGTGTTCTGTAGTATGCTGCATTGTGCAGATATTCTCTCCTAGATGCACTGGTTGTAGAGGAGAAAGTGGTGCTATATATATGTAGCACCTTAGTGCCAGAAGAGACTTCTTGTGGTGCTACATAAGCACTCTTATAGTTACAGAGAAATTAAACTGTCTGCTTAACTAAGAAAGCGGACCAGTGTGAGCGCAGCTCCGCGTAACGTTGGTATACTGTAAATGATAAATGAGGAAGAAATGATATTTTGCTAGGATGAAACGGAAAAAAGTGTAACCCTATTTAAACGAGTCCCTGGAACAACACAATCATGTTGGGGGACAGCACTTCCCTAGTCGCTATCTGCATCCTACTACCTAACTTAAAGATATTGGGACTAAGAGGACGTTTTGAGAAGGTCATGTAATGATCAGATCCCTGGAATACGATCAGTATGCCCTTTATACATACTTATTACTATAGTCTGACATTTCTCCATGGTTGGTTTGTAGCCATAATTACTATGAGTAAACCCAGCAATAGCCATTACCGCGCATATCATCTGCTAGATCATGGTGTTGTACATTGGTCACTGTAATGTATAGTGTACACTTAGATGTAATAGCATGCTATTTATATATATTGGGCACTACCGTTACCAATGTGTAGATATCATTCAACGGTTATATTTACAGCATGTTAGTCACATATATATCATCACGTTGCGCTTAGCATTGTATATCTGTCCATTAAATCAGTTAATACAGTTACGCTTTCTGTACTGTGTTGTGATAACTACAATTATTCATTGGGACATTTTCCTATTATGTATAAGCAACTACATTGCTTCAAGTAGTGGTATGTGGATAATAGGAAATCCTATTCATAACAAAAAAGCATAGTAGAATGATGTATACAGATGTAGCAATCTCTTTTTGACACTCATAAAGCAATAAATACATGTTGCAGAAAGTTTCTACTTGATCGTCAATGGCTATTATTTTGCTGCAGTCATTTATTGAATGTGCTTAGTGTCAAGCTAGAAATGGCTGCATCTGCATATTGCACATAGGATACTATAGAGTATAGGGCCGGCCTTGGGGTTGTGCGATCTGTGCGTTCACACAGGGTGTATCACTCCCCAGCACATGTTGCAGACTGCACACTGTCAGGTGAGAGATGGACAGCTGCGGGATTCACTCTACCTGATAGCTAGCTCTGAGTTACTGAGCACTACCCTGAACCCCTTCAGCTCCTTCTCACTGCGCCTCCGCTCTCGCACAAAGGATGCCTCCCTCCATATTTAGAGCCAACACCAAGCCAGCTGAGTCCTCCGCTCCTCCCACTAGATAGCTAGGGGGTGAAGCTGAGTCCTCCAACCCTCCCCCAAGCTAGCAGTGAGCAGAGGACTGGAGTGTGGGGCAGGGCTACAAGCGCATACAGGCTAAACACCACCATGCGTGTACAGTATTCACAAGTAGGAGCAGGGCCGCATCTACCAGGAGGCAAAATGAGCTTCTCTCTTCAGATGGAGGCTGACCTGGCTTTGAGGGGGCAGCAGTTTGCGGCACAGCATGGGAGCCTATGGCTCGTCGTCTTTAGGCCACTGTATAATACAAGAGGCAACATAATGAGGGGCACTACTGCACTACAGGGGGCATTGTGTGGGGTAAGTGTAGACTATACAGCATTTGTATATAGGTTAAGTGTAGTCTATATAGTGTTTGTGTGGGGTAAGTGTAGTCTATACAGCATTTGTACATTTGTATATAGGTTAAGTGTAGTCTATATAGTGTTTGTGTGGGGTAAGTGTAGACTATACAGCATTTGTATATAGGTTAAGTGTAGTCTATATAGTGTTTGTGTGGGGTAAGTGTAGACTATACAGCATTTGTATATAGGTTAAGTGTAGTCTATATAGTGTTTGTGTGGGGTAAGTGTAGTCTATACAGCATTTGTACATAGGTTAAGTGTAGACTATATAGTGTTTATATAGGGTAAGTGTAATCATCTAAGTGTGTATAGGGTAAGGTAAGTCTATATAGTGTGTATATAGGGTAGGTGTAGTTTATACACCATTTGCATATAGGGTAAATGCAGTCTATATAGAGTAAGTGTAGTGTATATAGGGTAAGTATAGTTTACAGAGTGAGTGTATAGGGTAAGTGTAGTGTATAAAGTGTTTGTATAGGGTAAGTAACATAGTAACATAGTACATAAGGCCGAAAAAAGACATCTGTCCATCCAGTTCGGCCTGTCATCCTGCAAGTTGATCCAGAGGAAGGCAAAAAAAAAACATGGAGGGGGGTCAAGTGTAGTGTATAAAGTGTTTGTATAGGGTAGGTATAGTTTATAGAGTGAGTGTATAGGGTAAGTGTAGACTATATAGTGTTAATACAGGGTAAGTGTAATCTATATAGTGTGTAGGCTAAGTTTAGTCTATATTGTGTTGGTGTAGGGTAGGTATAGTCTATATAGCTAGTGTATATAAGGTAAGTGTAGTCTATGTAGTGTGTGTGTAGGGTAAGTGTAGTCTATGTAGGGTTCCTATAGGGTAAATGTAGCCTATATACTGTGTGTGTGTGTAGGGTAACTGTAGACTATATAGTGTGTATTAGGTATGTGTAATCTGTATAGTGTGTGTTTAGGTTAAGTTTAATCTATATAGTGTGTATAAAATAAGCGTTATCTATGCTGTGTGCATAGGGTAAGTGTAATCTATATAATGCTTGCAGAGAATAAGTGCAGTCTATTTAGTGTGCCTATAGGGTAAGTATAATCTCTATTGTGTATGCATAAGTGTGTTTGTATAGGGTGTGTATAGGGTAAGTTTAGTCTCTATAGTGTTTGTGTAGTGTAGGTGTAGTCTCCATAGTGTGCCTATAGGGTATGTGTAGTTTATTTAACTTGTGTATATAGGGTGTGTAATGTAGTCTACATAGGATAAGTGTAATCTATATAGTGTGTGTGTGTAAGTCGGGTAAGTATAGTTTATATAACGTGTATATAGGGTAAGTGTAATCTATATAGTGTGTGTATAGGGTAAGTGTAGTATATATAGTGTTTGTGTAGGGTAAGTATAGTCTATATAGTGTCTATAGGCTGTGTGTATAGGGTAGGTATAGTCTATATAGTATCTATAGGCTGTATATATAGAATAAGTCTATATATTGTCGGTATATAAGGTAATCTACATAGTGTGTGTATATTGTAAGTGTAGTCTATAGAGCCAAAAGAAAATACTGCACAGGGTGCCACTTATCCTAAGACTGGCCCTAGTCCTCGGCATTATACAACATCTAGAATCTTGTATGTATTACACAGTGGTTACTCACATAGATTTATCTAACTACTTTCTGATTTTTCGACATTATACCCTAACCAGGGGATCACTTTGAGCCAGGCGCGTAACTACCATAGTGGCAGACCATGCGACTGCTATGGGGCCCAGGGCAAGAGGGGGCCCAGTCTTAGTTGGGATTATCTCTACTTCTACTTCTACTGGACGTAAAAACTTGGTCAGGACTCTACCCTCTAAAGGAACAACTTTTAGCAAATGAAGCAGTGGAATAAATGGCCCAAGGGTCATTGAAAACGGTTTAGGCAGCACCCTTCTGTCCTGTGTGGGGGGCCTGGTTTGATCCTTGCTATGGGGACCTTACTTCTCTCTGTACGCCACTGCTTTGATCAGTGGGAAACACATTCAGCATGAGATCATTTATAATACTGATGAGTTGTATTATTACTTAGCCTAGTTTTTATGTATATGGATGTATTATACAGTAGGTTGGCAAAAGTCTAAGTTAATGGAGCCATAATATGGCACCCATTATAGTCCATGAGGCATACTGTACCACCATATGCTTGAAATGTTTTTTTCTGTCCAATCCATTTGGAATCTTGACAGAGAGAAAAGCCATGTCACATGTAATGCTCCTGTTAATTATAAAGGCCTTCTCCCATAGAAGTATGCTTGAATCCTTGATTGTGGCCATTTTAGCGGTGCTGTTAAGCTCAGGAAAAGTTCTTGTCTACCAAACTATGAAAGATGAATAAGGGTGCATTCACATCACCGTTTATCTTTCCGTTCTTCTGATCCATCAGAAGAAGTGAGAGAGGAAAAAAAAAACAGGATCCGTTTGTTTTTTTGCAGGATCCAGTAAAAAAACGGATCCTGTTGCATCAGTTGTCATCCGTTTGAGCCATTTCCATCTGAGATCCGTTTTTTTTTTTTTTAAAGGAAAAAAAGTGCTGCATGCAGGTCTTTTTTTTACCGTCTAAAAAACAGATCTCAGACGGAAATGGCTCAAATGGATTACAACTGATGCAACAGGATCCGTTTTTTTTTACAGGAACCTGTTTTTTTCTCTCTCTCTGGCCTCATGCACACGACCGTTGTGTGCATCCGTGGCCGTTGTGCCGTTTTCCGTTTTTTTTCACGGACCCATTGACTTTCAATGGGTCCGTGGAAAAATCGGAAAATGCACCGTTTTGCAGCCGAGGCCGTGATCCGTGTATCCTGTCCGTCAAAAAAATATGACCTGTCCTATTTTTTTGACGGACAACGGTTCACGGACCCATTCAAGTCAATGGGTCCGTGAAAGAACACGGATGCACACAAGATTGGCATCCGTGTCCGTGATCCGTGGCCGTAGGTTGCTTTCATACAGACGGATCCGAAGATCCGTCTGCATAAAAGCTTTTTCTGATCTAAGTTTTCACTTCGTGAAAACTCATTTCCGACAGTATATTCTAACACAGAAGCGTTCCCATGGTGATGGGGACGCTTCTAGTTAGAATACACTGCAAACTTTGTAAAAGACTGCCCCCTGCTGCCTGGCAGCACCCGATCTCTTACAGGGGGATATGATAGCACAATTAACCCCTTCAGGTGCGGCACCTAAAGGGGTTAATTGTACTATCATATTCCCCTGTAAGAGATCAGGGCTGCCAGGCAGCAGGGGGCAGTCTTGTACAAAGTTTGTAGTGTATTCTAACCTGAAGCGTCCCCATCACCATGGGAACGCCTCTGTGTTAGAATATACTGTCGGATCTGAGGTTCACGAAGTAGCTCATATCTGACAGTATATTCTAACATAGAGGCGTTCCCATGGTGATGGGGACGCTTCAAGTTAAAATATACCATCGGATTGGAGAAAACTCCAATCCGATGGTATAAAAGAACTCCAGACTTTACATTGAAAGTCAATGGGGACGGATCCGTTTGAAATGGCACCATATTGTGTCAACATCAAACGGATCCGTCCCCATTGACTTGCATTGTAACAGGACGGATCCGTTTGGCTCCGCACGGCCAGGCGGACACCAAAACGACTTTTTTTTCATGTCCGTGGATCCTCCAAAAATCAAGGAAGACCCACGGACGAAAAAACGGTCACGGATCACGGACCCACGGACCCCGTTTTTGCGGGCCGTGAAAAAAAACTGTCGTGTGCATGAGGCCTCTTCTTGTGACGGATCAGAAGAACGGAAAGATAAACGGTGATGTGAACTCATGTGTTAAAAGCTAAAAAAAAATATATATATATATATAATTTAATACATACAAATATACTTAACCACAATACACCAGGTCTTCTTAAAACATTTGTTTCTGTCACTCAACCAAACGCTCAGGATGTTTTTGATGCTCAATTTAGTATAAATGCATTCTGACAAAAAGCCGCTCTTCTGGTCCATTTACTGAGTGGCTCCTCTAATGGAATACGAGTAAATAGAGAACCTGAGATAATGGTAAACCAGGTCTGCTGCTAGAGACTACTGGCAAACAAACTTTACCGTCCTGTTCCTCTCAGCTATTCAGTAACTACATACAGTATTTTACATGGAATATTTATTAGCTTGTTTAGCTCCATTAGAAATTGAATCTATATTTCAACTGCACTAAAAAATCCTACTATTTCACTTACAAACAATCACATTTTAACTTTCACTTTACAGAAATTGTCTCAAAAAGTCAACCCTGAAAATTTGTTGACAACAGAAGGAACAGAGATTTGGGGCTAACTTCACTACTTCAAATGGCTTGGTGACCATGTAGTATAAAGTTTGAGCTGCTGTTTCTTAGCCTTTCTGTTCTCTGGCTAATAGAGGGGGGTCCCAGGAAGTCCTTATTAAGTATGGACAGAAGCAGTGGCGTACATAGAGAAGGAAGGGCCCCATAGCAAGGATCAAACCAAGCCCCCCACACAAGACAGAAGGGTTTCCACCTAAACCCCTTTCAATGACCCTTGGGATATTTTTTCCACTGCCTTGTTTGCTAAATGTTGTTTCTTTAGAGGGTAGAGTCCTGACCAAGTTTTTAACCCAGTATAAGAGGAGATAATCCCAAGCAGGCCCCCTCTTTCCCTGGGCCCCATAGCAGTCGCATGGTCTGCCGCTATGGTAGTTACGCCCCTATTTTTACAAGCTTAAAAAAAATGGCGCAAACTTCAAGCATTTTTCCTAGCCTTTATCCACATCCTCTTCATCCTCTGGATATCTTCCCATCTCCAACAGAAACAGTGCAGAGATTTTATTCCACTGTTCCTCTCTCCTTTTAGATGTGTGAACTGAAACATTGCCATGCTATGCTAGAATTGGGCAAGAGAAGCCACACAGCAGATCAGTTGCTAAAGTGCATCAAGCAGTAAATCTCCTGCTGGATGTCTCCCTGCCCCAGGGACAATGGCAGGAATATCACTTCCTAATCCAAAAAAGTATTGTGGCCTGGAGAAGGTGCTGGCCAAGGCCAAGAGCATGCCTGTGCATTTCAGCTGTTCTGATGTGGCTAAGAACGCCTTCCTTTACAACTACAGAGTGGTCTTCCTTTGCACAGCTTGATCAGCAACTTGCTTGAGGCCGTCAATGATTACATCATGCACATGACTACCATAGCAAGGAGCATGTTTTATTTCAAGCTCAGGCAGTGGCAGCTCATTAGGGACACGTGTCACATACGCAGGCCTTCAAAGATGCTACCAGATTTGTACGTAGGGACAACATTGGCATCAACCATGTCCTCCCCCTAATATCCATGTTAGACTGGCATCACACGGTTGATTATGTGCGAGCACAGCCTAAGACTACAGGGCAGTAGTGTCCTGTGCAACGAGAACCGCACCCAAAACTGCACATGATTTACAGCAAATTTCCATGTCATGTTCATGTGAAGCACATTGGCGGACATTTATCAACCCCTGTGTAATGGTGCAGAACCCCAAACAACCAGACAGAGTTTAAACAATGGTGGATTTATTAAATGACGGCAGTACAGTCCAGACCAGAAATCATATGCAGGCAATCAATCCAATAATAATAACTTGTGCAGAAAAACTCACAGGGACAGCCAGACCAGGCCAAAGTTCATATGCACAGAAATAGTCCGTGTAGCGTAGTACCTAGGGACGAGACATTTCCAGGGTCCGATCCGAGATCCAACACGAGACAAACTGTTCCGCATAGAAGTTTACCACGGGCAGTCTCTAGAGATGGATTGAGGAAGTCAGAGGTCATGCACAGGAAGAATGTGAACAGCAACATACACCCGGGTTGTCAAAACAACAGTGGGCACTGACCAGCCAGGGAGATCACCCCTCAAACACCTACTAGCCAATCACAGAGTGCCATGTGTCTATTCCTCATAGGCCATATAATTATCCTAATAGAAACATAGAAACATAGAATGTGTCGGCAGATAAGAACCATTTGGCCCATCTAGTCTGCCCAATATACTGAATCCTATGAATAGCCCCTGGCCCTATCTTATATGAAGGATGGCCTTATGCCTATCCCATGCATGCTTAAACTCCTTCACTGTATTTGCAGCTACCACTTCTGCAGGAAGGCTATTCCATGCATCCACTACTCTCTCAGTAAAGTAATACTTCCTGATATTACTTTTAAACCTTTGACCCTCTAATTTAAAACGATGTCCTCTTGTAGCAGTTTTTCTTCTTTTAAATATTCTCTCCTCTTTTACCTTGTTGATTCCCTTTATGTATTTAAAAGTTTCTATCATATCCCCTCTGTCTCGTCTTTCTTCCAAGCTATACATGTTAAGGTCCTTTAACCTTTCCTGGTAAGTTTTATCCTGCAATCCATGTACAAGTTTAGTAGCTCTTCTCTGAACTGTCTCCAAAGTATCAATATCCTTCTGGAGATATGGTCTCCAGTACTGAGCACAATACTCCAAATGAGGTTTCACTAGTGCTCTGTAGAGCGGCATGAGCACCTCCCTCTTTCTACTGGTAATGCCTCTCCTTATACACCCAAGCATTCTGCTAGCATTTCCTGCTGCTCTATGGCATTGTCTGCCTACCTTTAAGTCTTCTGAAATAATGACCCCTTGGGTTGCACACAATTTTGTGACATTTAGGGGGTTTAGAGCCCTGTTCGATACTTTTCCAAAAAGTGAATGGAGGGGGAGTAGCCGGTACAGGGGTAGCAATAGCCAATTACTATAATCTACACCAGAAAACTGAAGTAGGATATACCAGAAAGCTCCACCAGTTCCCTGGCTGGCGTGGATTTGCATTTAGATGCACGGACCTGCACAGATATTCAACATTATTATGAGGCATGTGCATCTGACACTAGTGGAGGCTATATTAAAGGATAACTGTCATATTTTCATAAAAAAATCTATTTTAGCATATATGTTACTGCTGGCAGCAGCACTATGCATAAAGCAATCTTTAGTTTCTTCACTTACCACTGTTTTCCTTGAGTTTTCCCCTTAGTTACGGCTGTTTTGAATCCTACATTATGAGGATCTTCTCAAGATGGCTCTTCTGCCAGTTCTCTGAGGCCAAAACTGCATTCCCTCAGGTCACATACAAACTTGCTGTAGCCACCAGCTTCCTGCCAGCCAATCAGATTGGATTACTGAGAGACACGCCTCCACACTCTGAAGCCTAATGCAGGCATGCAGTGTGAAGGACCGCCCCTCAGTTTTCCTAGCCGGAGACAGATGAGCCATAGCAACGGTCTTTTAAGGTAGCAGTGGAAAGGGACAGGAGACATTAATGAAAGCTGTCATTATAAGGTAATTACAGATCTTTTGGCAATCATTGACAGACTAACTCAGGTATACATGCCTAGCTCTAGTAAACTAGCAAATAAATAAAAATATGACAGTTATCCTTTAAGACATGTAATACCGCAATATACTACCTTCCTGTGTCTGTAAACATAATAGCCCAGCACTTAAGTGATGGGACCAGTCATAAAAAGGAGATTTGGGCTGTGAGAAGTTATCCCCTGTCCACAAGATAGGGGATAACTATTAGATCAGTGGGGGTCCTACCCCTGGGATCCCCACTGATCACAAGAATGGGGACCCGGTACCCCTCTTCTAAGCCTCCAAAATTTAATGGAGTGGCAGGTTGGGCATGCGCATTGCCACTCCTGCCGTTCTATTCATCTCTATGAGAAATCTAGAGACAGCTGAGCACAGCGCTCGGCTATTTCCAGAACTCCCATAGAGATGAATGGAGCAGCAGTGCCCATGCCCCACCTGCCCTTCGTTCATTTCGTGGGGCCTCGAACGATACAGGGTCCCCGTTCTCGAAGGCGGTGGGGGTCCCAGCGATAGGATCTGTGGATAGCAGCTAACTTCTCCCATCTGGAATACCCCTTTAAGATAAGCAGGCAGTATCCGTTGACACATGAGTCATCTAGGCACCGAATCATTAAGTTCATGAAATAAACGCAGTAATTAAAAAAACGTGTCATGTGATAACGCCGTATTGGGTCGGATACTTCAGACAATCTCTTTTTGTTAGTTAAATGTAACAATGTTGCCTGGAGTGAAATAACAAAAGGGGATAAAATTTATCAAACATTTTTACAATTCATAAATCCTCTGCAATAGATCTGCATACTTCAATAGCTGCCACATGCAAGTGGATGAAAAGCATATTTGAGAGCAGTTTCCTAGGAAGAATTCGCCCGTCCCCCTTTTCACGTCACTATTCTGTTCTTTGGGAAGCTCATTACTCAGGTGATGACAGGATTCAGATAATCATTTCCACAGTAAGCAAAGCAAATGCAGCATCCTGGACATTGCCTGTATGTGAGAGCGCAGAGCGGGCTTGTTTCCTGTACATTCAGCTCATACACTCATCCCCCCAACAAGTTCCTTGCGTTCCTGCTGCCAAATTTATTTACCAGTAATGAACTACTGAGAAAAACCTCCCGGATCACCATTAGAGCTTCAGCTTACTGCTCCAGCATTGGATATACAACCTTACAGAAATACTTCTTTATATTGGGTCTAAACCTTTTATGTATAAATGTTACTCCATGATACAGTATTGTCCCTGCTACATGGATGTGCACATCTAGACCAATGCAGCCCTTCCCGGAAGAGATGAACTACCAGGGGTATGTTCACTCATGACTGATTTGTGGCAGATTTGCCGTTACAGTCGTACAGTGCCAGCGAAGTGAGTGAGTTTTTAGCAATTCTCATTCACACGTTGACCTTTGGTGCAGAATTGCAGATTTTAAGGTTTCATGCACACGGCCGTTGCCCGTCAGTGCCCCGTATTGCAGCCGGCAAACAGCGGGTCCACAATATACGGGCATCGGCCGTGTGCTTCAATGCATTTTCTGTCCGTGCCTCTGCCCCACAAAAAAGTAGTGCATGCACTACTTTTTTGCAGTGTGGACCATCAGATGCGGATCACAGACCTGATTTGCGGTCCGCAGCACGGGCCCGGCCAGCACACATTCATGTGCATGAGCACTAAATCTGAGCATGTCAATTTGTACTGCAGATTTCCATTGTGGATTTCACTCTTTGCAGTGCAAAGGGTAATATCTGTATTAAATCCACAGCATTTCTGTAATAAAATGTGCAAAAAATCTCCATTTGGTGCATTTTTTTTTAATGCTGCATTTCAGTCATTTCTGGTCATACTCTATGGCCAGGTTCAAATGTTCGAATGTGGTTTTTCCACAGCAAATCCTCAAGAGAAATCCGCTGTATAAAGCATGCTTCCTGCGGTGAACAACCCCGTCTGAAACTATACTTAGACTCTGCATATTATTTTTTTATTACTGTATTTTTCAGATTATAAGATGCACTTTTATACCCCCAGAAGTGAAGGAAAAGTTGCAGTGCGTCTTATAGTCCGAATGCTAATGGCCACTTCCATAAGAAGCAGTTATCAGCATGCAGGAGGCGTGGCAAGCAGTAAAGGATGCGCTGTGCTGGCTGTACTCACCCTCCATGGTCTTCTTCCGGGTGTTGTTCTACATTGCGTCCTGACAACGTACAGCATCAGGATGTAGTGCATGTAAGCAGTGGTCAACATCTGGTCAACACTGGTCAACATCAGGTCTCAGTGCACCGCAGGCCAGAAGAAGACCAGGGAACGGTGAGTGAGTGGCAGCGCCATCCGTAGCAAGCAAGGTAAGTTTATTTTTTTATTTTTCAATGTCTGATCTGAGGCTGATAGGGTCTGATCTGAGGCTGAGCAGGTCTTATATGAAGCTAATGGGGGTCTGATCTAAAGCTGATGGGGGTCTGATCTGGGGCTAATGGGGTTCTGATCTGAGGCTAATGGGGTTCTGATCTGAGGCTGATAGGGATCTGATCTGAGGCTGATGGTGATCTGATCTGAGGCTGATGGAAGTCTGATCTAAATCTGATGGTGGTCTGATCTGAAGCTGATGGAGGCTGGGTGTCTGAACTGAGGCTGATGGAGCTTGGGGCTCTGAGTTTCTGATCTGAGGCTGATGAAGCATTGGGATCTGATCTGAGGTCTTATGAAGAATAGGGGTCTGATTTGTGGGGTCTGATGAGGATTGGGGGTCTGCTCTGAGGTCTAATGAAATATATTTTTTCTTATTTTCCTCCTCCAAATCCTAGGTGTGTCTTATAGTCTGAAAAATAATTAGTCAATATTTGTATACATTCTGCAGTATAGATTTTTTTAAAACTCATATTCCAGCCTGGAAGCCATCAACAAGGTTTTACTGATTGGTCACTTTACATTCATATTGTTGTCGGGATGAGATGTGAGTCTGAGGGCTTTGTAGCGATCTTGGGTGCAGCAACTGTCACGTGATCAAGGGTGGCAATGTAGCAATGCAGCCATAGAAATAAATGGGGTCTCAGCACGAATCACAGACCACCACCCCAAAAATACCAGAAAAATCCAATCCTCTTTAATAAACCGTGAACACTAGGATTAAAATAAAATTGCAAAGAGATCTGTCAGCAGGAAGTAGCCAACTTGCAGGTGGTTTCCACATGCCACCAATTTTTTTCTACAATGCACAAAAATGTTAAAACAGCATAAAATAAATGAAAGTATAAAGATGTTAGAGAATAATAAACTGTGAGCCCCAGGGAACTATGTAAAAAGCAATACTTTATTGCTCGGTAGAAAATCTTGGTCCTATTGAAATATCAGAACATAACAAGAACATATGTAAAAAGTATGAATTTATACAGGACTATTTGGGATGTTATGTAACACGTGTGTTCTTTCCTACATATTAAGGATGCCACTTGAAGAATGAACTATAATGAATCCTGTCATAGTTAGCGGTGGACATTTGAAAGGATGGTGGTAACTAAAGAGCATGTAAAATGGAAAGTATAATGATACAATAACGTGTGACTGTAACCACATCTCCGGATTTTACATACATTATTTTAGACTGAAAATTATACTTTAGAGACACGACACATCACTTCCCCTCACCTCTGAAAAGTAACTACAGATGAAGTAGAGGAAGTGCAGAAACACATGGGAAATGAGACACCATTACAGCAATTTGTTAAGAAAATGTGAATATACTAATGTGAGATGAGACTTTTTATATTCAGCAAAATGCATTATCATTCAGTTTGTCACAGGAATACAAAATGAACTGGAAGTGGACACTTACCAGTTACGTCCAGGGGAAGATCTTGTTAATATGATTAACAGAGGGTTAATGTTAGGGCTCATGCACACAACTGCGCCGTTTTTGGCGGTCTGCAAAATGTGGAATCTGTAAAACACGGATGCCACCCATACATGTTCTGCAACTTACAGGACAGAACAGGTCGCCCGTAATAGAAATGCCTATTCTTGTCCACAAAACAGACAGGAATAGGACATGTTTGGATGGGAGCAATGGATAAGTACAGCAAGCGGTGCGCTGTCCGCATCTTTTGTGGCCCCATTGAAGTGAATGGGTCCGCATCCGGATGCAGAACCAAACAACGTTCTTGTGCATGAACCCTTAGACAGATAATATCTACAGAAATTCCAAAATAAATCAACAGAGAAACTATCCTCCTGTCCACACAGAAGACGCTGTGAGATCCAGCAAGACTTATCGATATATTTATAGATGTCTCCAGATGCTTTCAGCATGGGAGCCTAGAGGAGCATCGCAGGTCTAGAGGAGAAGGAGCAGGGAGCCATCCCAAGGAAGCAGCTTCCCTTTACAGGTCTGGCCAAGTGGAGGGGGTTTGCCAACCCCAACCCCAACACAGGAAGAACCTGTGGCCCCATCGTAGCTGAGCACCTCTTATTGGGTGATGAGAACCAACGCAAAACATAAGGGTGAGGAATAGGTCTAAGGGTCATGGAACATGAGGAGAGGGGGAAACAAACACCAGGACCTCTTTTCCTGAGTAGCAAAACCTGGCACCATAATAGAGATGTCAGTTTGGTCTTTGCTGTTGAGACCCCTACCTTGTATATACACAAGTGCTTCAAATATTAGATGTCAGTAGAAAGCCATATCTGAGCTGTGACAACAAGTTTAAAAATGGAAAGAGAAAAAACAAGAAAAATATTTATATAATGTGAATAATGGTTTAGTACTGAACCTGATTAAAATTAACTGATCCAACTCAGAGACGTCCCAATTGCATTTTTAAGTCTAGCTGTACCTGACATTAAACATGTCACTACTTCTCATCCTGATTTCAGACTTTCCCTGTAGAAAGTAAAGTTTAATTATTTCCTCCCCCTCCATAATAAACAGTTACAGCCGCCTCCACAACTTCTACTGTATGAAGAGGATTTGATACTTTGGCTACAGTGAAATGATGAGTCATTTTGGATTTATAAATTGCACACATTACCGCCTATGAGTTTAGGTATTGATGTATATGACATATTGATTTATCTGCGTTTTGACCTTTAAAATAGTCTTATGCTGGATTTACACAGCCCAATGTTGTGGACAATTATTGGGAGTGAATGTTCCTATGAACGCTCATTCCAGATAATCTGCCAGTCTAAAAGTGCTGCGGATCACCCTACGAATGAGCGAAACGCTCGTTCATCGGGTGAACCAGTCTTTCATGCAGACACCTAAATCATCATTTCTGGGCGGCAGGTCATGCTGTCTAAACAGTACTCTGCTACTCAGAAATAATACAGCCAGTAGCCATCGTTCGCCCTAGTACTGTGGAGGTGATCAGTGCATGTAAATGCAGCACTTCACCTCCATTAATGAGCAGTCAATTGTCAGGAAGAAATGCTTCCTTTCTGACAATAGTATTCTTATCGGCACAGAGTAAATCTGCCTTTAGACCTTTACCCACTAAAATAATTTCCCATTAATAGTTCTGTGTATTTCTACATTTTCATACCAAGCATCCTGAATGGCTGTAAGTAGCTGATTTAAATAACGTGCATGTTTTCTAGCATATACATTTCCTATAATTTATTTCTTATTATTTTATGTTTCCCTCTTGGTGTTACTGCTAATATGTGCTGTTAAGGAGGATCTCTGGACAGACTCAGTCTCCTTACCCCTCTGGCAGCTGACAATACAGTCCCTCCTTCCTTCCATGCAGTCTTCTCAGCTTAATACTATGCTACTGCAGAGGCAGGAAGCTATTTCTGTCTACTGTTCTGCAGTGGACAGAGAATCACCATACTCATACCAGGGCTGTGTGGAAAGACTGAGCATGCATGATCAGCAGTATTCGGATGTGCTCGGACGTGCTCATTGAATACACTTTGAATACCAGGTGGTACCAAACTATGTAACTAACTGTCATTACTCTTCACTGGCTCAATTGTTTTAACAATTTGCAAGCAGCAAACCATGCAGAGGTCAGGCACATGTCAGATCATGCAGTAGAGGGTCCCAATCCAGGAAACAGGGAGAAAGTCGGTACACTGGCAGACAATAAATATAACGCCTAGGATAGTAGTAGGCTAGGAACCTATTGCAAATGTACCCTCTCAGAGGAAAAGGTGTCTTAAGTACCCCAAGGTAGCCAGCCATGGGCTGCAACAAATTGAGGTGTGCACATGCTGGCCAGAGTATGGAGGGAAAGAGCAACCTCAGTGACTGGGCCTGCTGGGAAGAGGGGAGCAGGAGGAAGATCTGCACCAGGATAAGAAACTGGTGAGTAGAGCTTTGGCTTCTGCGGGAAGATATTTCTTCTAGGCCATAACCTTTCCAATCCACCAAGAAGTAGGTTTTACATCTGAATCTCTTCATAAGCAACTGTGTCCCACTTGCCGATTGGATTGGGGATGGGAAGCTGAGGAAGAGTCCAATGTACCATCCAGCTGTTTACAGATGGCTCCCCAGAACTTTAAAGTAAATTGAATGCCTCGATCAGATACAATGTAGAGGGGTAGCCTATATAGCTGTTTGATGAACAAGATAGCAAGCATTTAGCAGAGGGGAGGCCAGGCAGAACCAGAAAATTAGCCATTTTAGAAAACTGATTGGTCACCACACAGATTAAGAGGAAGGAGGAGCATCAGCGATCAAATCCATATATCAATGTGCTGTCACGGAGCATCATTACTGGCAGAGGAATCAAGGGACCTAGAGGTTTTTGTTTCGAAGTCTTACTCTGGGCACAGGTGGTTCTGGAAGCTACAAGTCCTTGATGTTGAGAAATCAGGGAACAACCAGAGCACCACATGGGATGATACCCGTTGTCAGGAATAAGGACCGTCTTTTCCCTAGTTATAATAATGTTTGCTGTGATATATGTTTTATGGTTATATGTCGTAGTGTAACATATTCCGGTGTGATTCCCATATATATATATACAGTGTGTATTTATGTATTTGTATTACAAGGCCAGCAGCCATTAATGAATTGGTTTAAGGCTGCATAAAGAGAGAGTCGAGTTGTCTGCCTCGTACCTGGGAAACAGCCAAACCGCTCCCCGGGATGTAGTTAGCACAGAGCTGTTAACGAGGATGGGCCCATTTGCTGGTCACACTCAGGACAGGGGACTGCAGACTCTCTGGCTCAGGGCTTCCTAACCAGAGAATGAACAATAATTTGTAATTCTTCATAACTTGTTCAGGAGGGGGCGGATGTCCCCAAAATCCAGTTCAACACCTCTGGTATAGTGATGAGCGTCAAGGGCAAATATTTTGTAGAATATTCGTCATATATTCCCGACTTCTAGAATTAGAGATTATATTCTTGATTGCGAAAATCGGCAATGTATTATTCGCGTAATGCGCACGAAATACCGGCATGGGTCACTTATGCTACATTTTTCAAGCTGGTATAAGTTTCCTGTGACTGGAGAAAATGGTTGACACGGCAGAACATTAGAATAGCTTTATATGCAGATAGACTGCTCCAATATATTTGCGCTTGCGAATTTTCGGCAATTAATGATGCGCATATTTTTTTGCAATACATGAAACTTGTATAGTAAGGGACAGGCAAATTTTCTATTAGTTGCTAGGGATGTTGCTACGCTGTGACAAAGCCTTCTCATTGGCCCACAAGCTAGAAGAATGGAGGGATGATCATCTGATGTGTACTGTGTTAAAAAAAATATATATATATTCGTCATTACGAATATATAGCACTATATTCTAAATATTTGTGAATTCTCGAAGTGCCGATATTCGCGATAAAAATTCGCTTTTTCGAATATTCGCGCTCAACACTACTGGTATGATGGGGGCATCGCATGGACACGAGACATGGTGTATCAACTTGCCTTCATCTTCTTAAAAGAAAGATCTCATCTTCCGAGCATCCTGGACATGTCGTGTTTGATATGCCAGGACTTGGAACGGTGAGATATGAATTATGAAGAAGGGCTGGGGCCTGTATCTTCACCAGGGCAACTGGGAAAATATATTTTGGATATTTTCATACCTGTTCCCTAGATGGCCAGGTAGCAGGCTGCATGTGTAATGAAGCCCAGAGTCAGAAGTGTGAGGGAGAATCCCCCTCAGGCCTGCCCATTGATTGAAGACATAAAAATGTATTCCCTGGGATATTTGTGTGTCACAAAGTGGGAGATCCAATCGAATTGGTTTGTGCACCATTACTCTGCCCAAATCTCCTGGGAGGAAAGGACTTTTACCACGTAACTGCTAAGTATTAGAACTTTCTATGTTTTCTCCTTTTTATTTTACAATTGTTTGCCATTTATATATGTCTCTTGTTAATAATTTTTTGTAACCAAATGCTGTCCATTTTTCATACATTAAACCTAAAAGTTTGATGGTTTGTCTTGTAACCTTAAGAACCTGTTAGCTCCATGAAGAGTGTGTGTGCAGTCTGAGGCTGTATGTTGTTTTTCCATGTGTCTGCTTGCAAGTGGAACACTCAGGGGTGTCCTGTTGACCTTATAACTGACGGGTGGTGGCAGCAAAAGTTTTGCTTGGAATATATCGGAAGAAGGGGAAAAAAAGATCCTGGTATCAGTTGTAGTTTTTATTAAAGAATACACATTTAAAAAGTCTGTTTTAATGTAGATTTCTTAATAAAAACTACAACTATTGTAAAGTGCTGGACTGGTACCAGGATCCTTTTTTCCTTTTCCGAGAAATCAGGGAGGCAATACTGTGGAGACATAAATCTTCTTATAAACTCTTTCAGGACCTTACAGTTGTCAGAATTTAAAGGGTTTTTTATTTCTGTTTTTTACTCGCTGCCTTCTTGAAGCCATAACTTTTTTATTTTTTTCATTCACAAATAAGTATGAGGGCTTGTTTTTTTGTGGGACAAGTTGTACTTTCCAGTGGCACCATTGATTATTACATAAAATGTAGTGGGAAGCAGGAATATATACAGTAAAACTGACCTGTTACCTTCATTCTCCAGGTCAGTAAAATTATAGCGATACCAAATATTTACAGTTTATCTTGTGTTTTAATATTAAAAAAACATTGGAAAAAAACTGATTTGTCCTTTGCATCACCATATTCTGACCCCTATAATGTTTTTATAAAATTAAATACAATGCAACAGTACTCTGCTAACACAAAACATATAAACTAATAGTATACTCACTATATAAATGAATGTGAGGTTGTTAGCAAATACTTTTATGCCCATCCACCACGGTAAGGTAACCCCTTTTGGATGGGAACCTATGGAAAATGCTACCTTTTCTGGTGCCAACCAGCATCCAAAAAATTCAGGGCAAGCAGACTTCACATACAGTATACACTGGCCCCACACTGCATGCTACCTTTCCTGGTGCCCGCAGGCCTCTGATCATTACAGGGAGAACAAGTTCCAGATTTATACCACACTAATAAAATTAGCCTGTGGAAAAGATGGGTTAGTAAAGAGTGCACAACTAAACTGGAGACAGCCACACCTCTAAATGCATACTGCAAAGGCAAAAATTTGGCAGCACATAACTTTTTTTGTAGCTGCGTGAGGGATCATTTTTTGTGGGATAATCAATTTTTATTAATACCATTTTGGAGTGCTAATGACTTTTTCATCACTTTTTATTTTGGGAGGATGTAAAGCAATGAAAAAATGTGAACTAGTCATCCCATACGGGATGAATACATTGATATTTTAATGGTATGGGCATTTTGGGATGCAGAGATGCAAATTATATTTATTTGTTTTATTGTTTATTTTTTATTTTTATCATGGAGAGAAAAGATGTTTTTTATATTTTTTTATTTTAAAAAAACTTTTTTTGACGCTATTTTACCTTTTTATAACTTCCCCTTGAACATACGATCCTTAGATCACTTCTCCCATAGATTGCAAATAATTACTATTGCTGTCTATAGGAGATTAAATATGTTCCTATAGGGCTCTGCCACAGCCTTTAGAAGGCTAAAGGCTACCACAGGGAATGAACGCCCCCCCCCCCCCCCCAATCTTTTTGCGGTGAAGCTATTAGCTCCCAGTCTCATTGTAGCAGCTTCGTAGATCCTCTGGATCGGTGGACGGTGCTGTGGTTACCTATGCTTGATTCAAGCAGCTCTCATGGGGTTCTCAGAGTCGTACCTTTGTTTGCAGAACTCCATTTGATGAGTTGGATTGCTTACCTGTCTCCTCCATGTCTTCATTGTTATGGTACTTCTCCTTTCTAACTACTCAAAAAAACCATGGTAGACATGGCCTATCCATGCATTACATTGGCCATTCATGGTTTGCCAAGTTTCCACCCAATACAAAAAAAATTACTATATTATATTAAATTAGGTGGACATTTATCAAATGTGTTAAGCCAGTTTGTGCAAAAATCAATGGGGCATGGCCACAGTTGCGCAACATTTAGCGATATTTGGCTGCCTATGCCATACAGCACCACTTTCAGAAGTGAAGTGAAAATTTGGTCAAGATTTACTTGTAGATCACATTTGTAACTTTTATGAAGTGTGACATTTTAAAAGGTCACAACTCAATGACGGACAACCCCCTGGTGTTTTTTTGCTGAAATAGGTGTAACCCCACTGCATGTGCGCCAAATTTATTATTACTGTGCACCACTTTCATAAATGTGGTGCATTTGTGCATAGCAATTACAGTCTAAAAACTAACCTCAACTATACCTACGATAATAAATCCCCCCTTAGAGTTTAAAGCCCAAAACTAGCCAGTATTTGGCGCATCATGACGTACATCTTTTGTCATGGTGATCACACAGGCCCAGAAGATGGACCTATACTGTCACTGCTAAGCTCTGCATTGATTGACATCACTGAAATAAGCTGGATGAGAGAAAAGTACAAATCAATGGCAGAATGGATTTTTCCTTTGCATTCCCCTTACTCCAAAAAAATATATAAAATATAATCAATAAATAATTTGTACCCTACAAATTATTAAAAAAAATCTTCAACCCATCTGGCGCAAAAAAAAAAGCATCATATGGCTACTTTGACAGAAAAACAAAGAAGTTATGGCTCTCGGAATGAGGTGATTCTTTTTTTTTTCATAGCACGTGTATTAATGTGCAAAAGGAATCAAATATTATAAAACATAGTTAATATTTTCCAATCGCTGAATTTTTTTTGTAAAAGATAGTCAGTAAACTCTATGAGAGATAGCCTGAGTACAAGTACTTAGCTAACTCTGGCAGAACTATAAAGTTGAATAGAGCAACAGCACATGTGTGTGTGCCACTGCATTCAAACAGGTGAACACAGGCCCCCATTCTAGTGAGGATGTAGGCACGCTCTGAATCTCAGGAGTAGCAGCGGTGTCCAGACCAGGAAAGGTGAGTTGATTTATTTCCTTTGTCTGATCTGAGGTCTGATTTGGGGTCAGAGCTGGGGTCTAGTTAACATTGGGGGTCTGATCTGAGGTCTGATTGGGGGTTTGATTAACATTGAGGATCTTATCTGAGGTCTCATTGGAGGTCTGAGCTGGAGTCTAATTAACACTAGGGGTCTTATTGGAGGTCTAAGCTGAGGTCTAATTAACATTGGGCATCTGATCTGAGGTCTGATTTACACTGGGGGTTTGATTGGGGCTCTGAGCTGAGGTCTGATTAACATTGAAAGTCTAACGGTGGGATTGATCTGAGGTCTGATTAACGTTGAAGTTCTCATTTGCAGTCTGATGAAATTTTTTCTTTTCTTATTTTCTTCCTCTAAAACCTATGTGTGTCTTATGGACAAGTGCATCTTATAGTGCAAAAAAATGTTAAGTATAGTTTTTTATGTTTTATTCTATCTGCCCGTTTATGAGCTACCTTATTCCGAGTGCCACAACTTTTTTGTTTCTCTGTAAAACTAGCCATATAAGGGATTTTTTTTTTTCTTGCAATATACCAGGTATATTCTCCTTTAAAAATGTACTGGTATGTACAGTGTATAGAGATGCAGTGGTGTAACTAGAACTGACTAGGCCCCACAGAATATTTTTGAATGGGGGCCCACCTCAGCAACCCCCTTCTCCTGTGCAACCCTCACTACTGCAGCTAGTCAAGATAGCTAGGCCAGGCAGCCCCTCCATCCGATTCCTACAGGTATATACTGTATGTCATTGTACATACAGTCACTGTATATAATCTCAGTGTATAATAATGTTGAGGGGCCCTGACAATAAAATCTTTCAGTCCTCCTCCTGGGTAGGCACCTTTTTCAGGCCCAATAGCAGCCACGTCCCCTGCTTCCACTATAGCTACGCCCCTGTAGAGATGTATCTGTAGATACCTGTATATTATGCATGGGTAAAACACCTTCAAGGTTTTTAGTCCTTCTAAAATGGCAAGGTTTCTGCCTCCCATACAGTAGGGGGTCCTGGGTTTAAGACCATCAGAGTGCAATGCTGAGACTCCATTGAAAAGAACAGGGATTCCTTGGCACAGCTGACAGTAGCCTCCAAAAAGAGGGGGGAGCTAAGAGGGACTCCTGACAGTGTCAGAATGAGGGTGTGGTGGAGCAACCAGCTGGGTGCACCAACCTGTTGGACCCCATAGCAACTGCGTGGTCTGCCTTCATTGACTGTAGCTCACCATGCAAAAGTAACAACCAGTATGAAAGAACTTCATATGGTCAAAAAGCCAACATTGTCAAAAATAATTGCCAAACTGGCTATTTCTCTGAGTTTTGATTTACCAAAATACCAGCATTTCTCATTTTGAGTGGTACTTGCTTTAAATCAAGAGAGCTAGATCAACTGACTATTGCACTGTCACTATGTAATTCCTTGAAACTTAACCTAACACTTCAAAAATCTACCTTAAAATTTTAATTTAAAGCTAAATTCTCCTTTAACTGGTCAACTAGGAAGGCAGAATAAGGAGATTTATATTTTGTTTGTACAGTATTAAAAATCTGCATATAGAAGCAGCTACCTCAGGGCTACATTCGCATGAAATTTCATTACAAGAGGAAGCTGTGCTTAGACATCTTCTGCAAAATATGGAATTTTATAAACTCATAATTTCAATGACTGGATCATTAATGGCAGGCTTCCAAATAACTCTGGCAAGCCCCAAACGAGCGCTTGTTTATTTGCTGCAACAAACTACAATCACAGTATTTGTTTTCACTCACAAAACCCTCCACTTACTCTTCGTTCCCTGTTTTATATTCCTTAGCCTTATGCAATTTAGCAATTTGTCACAGGAAGGCCACTGTCATGGGTTATGATAGCTAAGTGCCTTTAACCGCACAATCCACGGCATTATCAACCATGACATATGCTTCCAAATGTCTAATTGTGATCATAACATCTCCCTGAGCTAAATATCAAGAAGTTACGGGCCAAATGTTTTCCTATTCTCAGCGTATTCATAAACTTTATACCAAGAACAGCTCTATAGGAAGCCAAGCCAGTCATGACATGTTTGATGGCTTCACAAATAAGGGATGATGTGTGCTTAGCTATATTCACTTAGACATAGATCATTCCTAGTATATGGAATTTAAAAGCCCATGTGGACATTTCTGCTCTGATGACTGAACATTTCTTCAATAATCTATGGCCATTTTATTTACACTGGTTGACGATGGGATTTTTTTTTTTTATCGTTATTTCTGTGATGAAAAATATAAATGTTAAGTGTATTAACCATCTGCCTCCAGGTTTTCTTTCTTTTTGCACTTCCTACTTATTAGGTTTGCTTCAATGTGATGTTTGTGATTAAAAGGATATCAAAAACATTGAATATTTCTATATATTATATATACAGTATATTTATTTATTTATTTGAAAGTGCCATTGATTCCATGGCGCTGTATATCAAGAGGGGGTTACACATACATAATATAAAAATGCAATAATTAAGAAACTATTAACAGACCGGTACAGAGGGGGAGAGGACTCTGCCCGCAAGAGCTTACAATCTACAAGGCAAGGGGGAAGAACACAGTAGGTGAGGGTAGAAGCTGTGTGTGTGGCTGTTTGGTGGCATCATGCTAGTTGCAGGTGGTAGGCTTTCCTGAGCATGTGGGTTTTCAGGTTTTTTATCAACCCTACTAGGCAGTACGCCTGCAAGAAAATCTGTCTGCATGATATATTTTTGCATTTTTTATATTTTTGGGCACAGTGGCCTGAGTTTCTTATCACTTTTATATACTGGTAGCCCCATGAACTAATATAATTCTTGTTTTGCTTTGTTTTTTTAACATTTTTGCTTCATGGATGGAGAAGGGGTCTGTCTGGTTTTGTGCCCTGCATTATCCCTATCCCAAAATATTTTGCCCCTATATAAGCAGCTATAGTCTTCCTCTAAATATAAATATCATTGTCATAATGGGATGAAGGAGCACTACTATATGTCCCTTAGACCAACCCAAATGCCCCTATGACTAATGATCACAGCTACAGTTTTTATTATATCTACTAGCTAAGGATGTGGATTCGATTGAAAATGGTGATTGTCACCTGATGACCCAGGGGTCATTTATTAAGCACCTATGCCAACAAAGTGGCGTGGGTTTGCAACTTATTAGGCATCATTTGCTCTAAATTGTTTGTGAAAATGGTGTTTTTATCTGATTCTTCCCACTTTCCAAAAAGGAGACATGGCAAGACGTTGGTGAGGCCATCAGCCCCAGCATTCTTCTGACGTAAATGATCATCTCTGCAAGGTACAGACAGGCATAGATTTCATTCTAGGCATATGGATTGCCAAAGATTGCACTTAATTTATGATGATTTTATGGTGGGCGCCTCATCATAAACTAAGCGTTGCAGGGGGGATATTAAGCTTAACGTTCAAAATGGCAGTCTTGATAAATGACCCCCATTGTGGAGGAGCTGAAGAATCTCAGACTTAGGCTCTTAGGCATACTTGCCAATTCTTCTCACTTCATCCCTATCAGCAGAGATCAGCATTTTAAGTGTCACTCTCTATCGAATAGAGCCCTAACTTTCTGAGAGATTTGGCAGCCCTCCTGGGGGTTTAGGAGCTCTCCCCTTGCTTCATTATCTGACAGGGTTGGTATGTCTCCTTCAAATCACATCACAGCCTTTCGTCTGATGTCTATGTCAGTAGTATTGCCGAGTGTACTCCGACGTATGGTATTCCACTGTATAGTCGCCCATTGACTCCCATTGTAAACAAACATCTATTGCACGTTATACTTCTACAGGATACTTCTGCATAGAAAAGCTTAGTCATACACCACATAGCGGTCTACCAACATACTCCACCTTAGTGGAAGCCTGAAGCTCACTCTTTTGGCCTCTCTTGGGAAAATGGAGCCTTATGGATCTGTTTCACATATATGCTGGGAGCTTTCCAGGACTCAAACACAATGTGAACAGAACCTTAGTTTACCATCAGGCCTGAGCTCCTTCCATTAATTTCTATATAATATCTGTGCTGAAGCTCAGGCTTAGGGCCCTTTCACACTTGCGTTGTCCGAATCCGGCATAGAGTTCCGTCGTCGGGGCTCTATGCCGGAAGAATCCTGATCAGTTTTATCCTAATGCATTCTGAATGGAGTGAAATCCGTTCAGGATGCATCAGGATGTCTTCAGTTCCGGAACGGAACGTTTTTTGGCCGGAGAAAATACCGCATGCTGCGCTTTTTGCTCCGGCCAAAAATCCTGAAGACTTGCCGCAAGGCCGGATCCAGAATTAATGCCCATTGAAAGGCATTGATCCAGATCCGGCCTTAAGCTAAACGTTGTTTCGGCGCATTGCCGGATCCGACGTTTAGCTTTTTTAGAGTGGTTACCATGGCTGCCGGGACGCTAAAGTCCTGGCAGCCATGGTAAAGTGTAGCGAGGAGCGGGGGAGCAGCATACTTACCGTCCGTGCGGCTCCCCGGGCGCTCCAGAGTGACGTCAGGGCGCCCCAAGCGCATGGATCACGTGATCACATGGAACACGTCATCCATGCGCACAGGGCGTTCTGACGTCATTCTGGAGCGCCTTGGGAGCCACACGGACTGTAAGTATACCGCTCCCCCGCTCCCCGCTCCTACTATGGCAACCAGGACTTTAATAGCGTCCTGGGTGCCATAGTAACACTGAACGCATTTTAAAGACGGCTCCGTTCAAATGCTTTCAGTACACTTGCGTTTTTCCAGATCCGGCGTGTAATTCCGGCAAGTGGAGTACACGCCGGATCCGGACAACGCAAGTGTGAAAGGGCCCTAAGCTGCAGAGCACCCCAGCTCCCTTTCTGCCTGATCTTCCCTCGCCCTCCATGGCTGATCTCAGCGACACATTGGTATTTCGATATATTTCGGTGTATAACACGGTATCACTCAATGTCGTCATATAATATTGCACATTTTTAACCCATAGGAGGAGCTTAGCAGGGAGTGGGTGGACAAAACCGTAGAAAGAGCGTGCAGAGGAGCCCTCCTGGATTGATTGTCTGTCAGAAGAGGATTTGTGACTGGAAACAGGATAGATGTCCATTGTAAGCAGCAGATCACTTTGAATAAATATATTCCCTTAAGCCTTCCCTTCAGTTGGTAAAATCGGGGCATATAAGCCCCGCCCCAGGAACATCCCAGACCCACCCAGAAACACCCATTTGCTAGCCCTACCCATTTTTATCCAAAACGGCCTCAGACAAAATGGAATCATGTTTGCCAGAGCGACCAATCACAGTTCACCTTTTATTCTCTAAATTGAAGTGAATTAACTTCAAAAAAGTCTTTATAGCTCAAAACATATGACAATCTTTATTAAATTAATATACAAGTAATACTATAAATGAATAGGCAGTGCTAAACAATAATGCAGCAATATCTCATAAAAAACTCCCTCCTACAATACTAACTGGTGGATAAATCATAACAATCGTAACCTACCAATAATATGTAATCTCCCCAGGAGAACCGCACAACTCGCGTTTCAGAACCTTCATCTGTTCACCTTTGTCACAAAGTGCATTTCTTTGTGAGTAGCGGGAGCAATGACCGGGAACAATGATTGTGCCGCCGCCCTCGTCATTGAACACCTCAGATGCCGCATTCATCGCTGATCGTGGCATCTGAGATGACCAGTGAGCGCTGTCAGGGGTTAATCTGTTAAAAACAAATGTAAATACTCACCTTATCCATTTGATTGCAAAGTGTCTGACTGTCCATCTTTGAAGATTGAAGATCTAAAGCGAAATCTCGCGGTGTGGTGATGTCATACGTCACCGCACACAGGAATTCGCTCGGGATCTTCAACCAAGATGACTGCAGCAGACTCTTTGTACGCAAATGGATGAGGTGAGTATAAAAAAAATTTTACCTCCATTTTAGGGAAAATTAGTTTGTTACCACGAAGCACAAGGAAATTCAGATCGAAGTCAACTTCGTGAACTTCGATTCGCTCAATACTATTCCTGATGTTTGATGCTGTCTCTTGTGTGATTGTAGGAAAATATCAGATTGTACCTGGGCCATAGCATAGCCACTGAAGAGGAATACCTTAGATGAGAACTGAAAATCTTCTTGGCCTTCTGTGTTTGTGCTGATGTCACATCTCCTCCAAGCTGCTTCCTGTCTCCTGTAGATAATGTAAGGCTACTGCCAAGCAATCTGCTCTGCCTGTTGGTCAGCATTCTCACCACTGTTTGGTATAGGCAGGTTGCTGAATCTCCATGAAGAGACCAGTCCTGTATGGAGACTTACTGGAAGTACTGTAGGGTATGGAGACTTATTGGCAATGCCCCATGGGAAACAAATATGCAAAGAGGTATCTCCCAAGAAAGAGAACCATCTATTAGTGCCACCTATTGGAAGTGAACCCCTATGAGTCAAGATCCAACTTTACAACAAGGCTTGGGTTTTGACAAGGGGATATAATTCTTATAACTATAGCTTCTATGTGAATTGTGGCCAAAGATATAACCACAGATCTCTTAAAGACCTCTGGGAACATACATAACCACAGATCCCTATATGAATTCTGGACAAATCATCATAGGACATGTTAGCAAAGCTACAGGCCACAGTGCTGTTTTGTGTCATGTTCTTCCATTGTAACTTTTTTTTGGTTAGTGGTGTTTATTATACGCATTTTACATAGGTTTCTCTGCGGGTACTGAAAACACATTAACAAACATGTCAAAAATGTCTGAAAAAATGGTTGTAAAAATGTGTGAAATTCATTTCATTTTTCACAAGCTAAAATAAAATCACATAAAACTATGTGTAGGTAGATGCCCAACGTAAATAATGAAGAGGCCTAGCACGCACTGGAGCCCCTTCAAACAGCTGGTTGGAGGGGTTACCAAGAGACCCTTAACTAATAATATTGATGGCTTATCTTAAATGGTTTGTGCACCTTAAGGGAGAGTGGGTTGGCAAACCCCTCACCTCCTGGTCAGACCTGCAAGCTTCCATTTTCATGCCACTGCAGCCAATCACTGGCCGCAGTGGTGACCGGCCCCTCTTCCATCACTTGACCATTTATCATGATGCAAGGAGAGCAGGTCACTGCTATGGGCAACAATTGGCTGCAGTGGCAAAATGGAAGTTTACTCTCTGGGAGTGCAGCGGCGCAACAGAGGCCGGGGAGAGAAGGACCGGGGAGCCAGTGGATAACCCTAGAACCCAAGAACCCAATGGAGCACACTACATATTTGACTGCAAGTGTGAAATTGTTAAGAATCCAAACACGTGCCAAAGGGGCAACATATTAGAGAGTGACTGCAGCTACAGCAAGATGATGTTTGGAGTATCATAGTAGGGGTTGTTTGTGCCCTCTAATCCATACTCCCTCATTCACACCATCTCCACAAACATGTTCATCCAAAGTCAATTCCAGTTGGGTGTTGATCCTGGAGTTCTCCCCTTGGGAGTTAAACACTTTTATGACTGTGTCCAGGATAAGATGGATGGCAGGAGCCGCGCACATTTAACAGCATCTACAAGGTCAGCTATAGATCACGCTGCCTGTAGAATTACTGCCAGGATTGGAAAAACTAAACCCAGCCATTTTATTGTAGCATGCTTCAAAACAGCAGTGTATGAATTTTTAGGGAATTGTCAGGCCTTGGCTATGAATTGATTACCATTGATTAAACGGGGGGGGGGGGGGGGGAATGCTTACAGCAGCAACCGAAAGGTTAAGGGGCTTTGTGACCTTTTTATCCTGCCAACATAAAGTCGTTAGGTAAATGACAAGACTTACACGAGAAAAACCATGAGGTCAGGCTCATTTGGTGTGCTGAGGAGGAGAGCCATCTAGAAATATCTATTCTCTGATCCTTGGATCGTGAGCGTTCCGTTTATTTCTGCTTTCATTTTTCAGATGTTAAAGGGGCACTCCCCCCTGATTCCATCCTCCTTTTAGCAGAAAATAGTCTATTATTCCCTGGTATCGGCCACCTCAGGCTCCGCAGAGGCTTCAACAGGATTCAAAAACAGTCCCTACCACTATGATCACTAATACTTATCACACATATCTCCAGTTCCGAGAATCCTTAAAGGGGTTGTCCCACAAAGAATAATCTACAGTTTTCAAACCAGCACCTGGATCTGATTATTTTTGTAATTGCATGTAATTAAAAATGTTGTAAAGTCACCAAGTTATTCAATAAAATGTATCTGTATAGCGCCACCTGCTGTTTGTCATTTTCCTTATTTCTTGCCCACTTCACTGCGGTGGTCGCACGTGCTCAGTTTAAATCTTTAATACCAGCCATATCTTCGGTTAGAAGCTGTGTCAATTAGGGCTTGTTCACATCACCATTATGAATTCCGTCATTGTTTTCCATTATAACATGGTTATAGCGGAAAATAACGGAATCCATAAGACGGAAGTCATAACAGAAGTGTAAGGGAATCCCATCTGGTTCCCAATATGCAAGACGGAAAACAAAGTGCCGTTGACAGGACTTTTTTTTCCATTATGCATAACGGAAACCAGACGGATCCGTGATTCCCTTACACTTCTATTATGACGGAAATCAAAACGGAATTTAAAGGCCTCCGTTTTGCATTCTATCATGATATAAGTCTATGGGCAGCATAACGGATCCATCCTGGTTTCCGTTATGCAGGACTGGACTCCTGCATAATGGAAACCAGGACGGATCCGTTATGCTGCCCATAGACTTGTATTATAAATGATCAAAACGGAATACCTCTTAAAGGCTCCCATTTTGACTTCCGTCTTATGGATTCTGTTATTTTCTGTTATAACCATGTTATAACAGAAAACGGTAATGGAATTCATAACGGTGATGTGAACCCGCCCTTACAGGGAAAGAGCTATAGCAGAAAGGAAATGCCCCTATAAGAAAGGACACACACCCTAAACTGCCAGCCTAAGGCCCCTTTCACACGGGTGAGAATTCCGAGCGGGTGCAATACGTGAGGTGAACGCTTTGCACCCGCACTGAATCCGGATACATTCACTTCAAAGGGGCTGTGCAGATGAGCGATGATTTTCACGCATCACTTGTGCGTTGCATGAAAATCGCTGCATGTTCTATATTCTGCGTTTTTCACGCAACGCAGGCCCCATTGAAATGAATAGGTCTGCATGAAAATCTAAAGCATCCGCAAGCGCGGATGCGGTGCGATTTTTACGCATGGTTGCTAGAAGATGATAGGGATGAGCAACCCCATTAAAGTCTAATCACTGTATTATTTTCCCTTATACTATGGTTATAAGGGAAAATAATAGTATTCTTAATACAGAATGCATAGTATAATGTGCCTTGAGGGGTTAAAAAATGTAAAAAAAATTTACTCACCTTATCCACTTGATCACGCAGCCGGCATCGTCTTCTTTCTTCATCTTTCAGGACCTGCAAAAGGACCTTTGATGACGTAATCGCGCTCACCATGTGGTGAGTGTGGCGATGTCAGTGCAGGTCCTGCTGAATGAAGATAGAAAGATCTTCTATCTTCATTCAGCAGGACCTGAGATGACATCATCAAAGGTCCTTTTGCAGGTCCTGAAAGAAGAAGAAAGAAGACGAGGCCGGCTGCGCGAACAAGTGGGTGAGGTGAGTTACATTTTTATTTATTTTTTTAACCCCTAAAGCCACATTTTAGTAAGCATTCTGTATTAAGAATGCTATTATTTTCCCTTATAACCATGTTATAAGGGAAAATAATAAAATGAATAGAACACCGATCCCAAACCCGAACTTCAGTGAAGAAGTCTGGTTTCGGGTCTGGGTACCACATCCAGTTTTTTCTCATGCGCGTGCAAAACGCATTGCACTCACTCGGAAAAAAATGAACATCGGAACACAATCGCAGTCAAAACTGACTGCAATTGCGTGCCTACTCACGCTGTTTTCCCGCAATGCACACGCAACGCATCCAGAGCAAATCCAGGACGTCCGTGTGAAAGAGGCCTAAAGAGAATCCAGCAGAACAATTAGAGCAATGAATGGGGGGATCTCTGGACCCATGTGAGGTATACGGCTGGTTCTAGCTTTGTTAGATAGAGATTGTCACGTGCTAGATTATGTATAATTTCCATTGTTTACATCAGAAGTGGCATAACCCCTTTAATGATATAGCAACTCATCTCAAAAACTGCCATCGTATGAACTGCCACCTTAAAATATACTTCTTCTTCAAAGCAGGACTCTCCAGCCACTTGTGAGGTGATATACAATGTACCCGTCTGCGTATTTCTTGACATTGAACCATGGTGCTCTGGAATTTATGGTCCAGATATCACAAACCTCCATTAAAGTTTATCAGAACTTTGTTATAAATGTTGATTGGAGATTATTTGTAGAATGGTGAGGTATGGTAATCTCTCAGCATGGCACTCTGAATGATGAGGTACGGTATGCTCTCAGCATGGCACTCTGAATGGTGAGGTACGATATGCTCTCAGCATATTATGGTGAGGTACGGTATGCTCTCAGCATGGCACTCTGAATGGTGAGGTACAGTATGCTCTCAGCATGGCACTCTGAATGGTAAGGTACGGTATGCTCTCAGCATGGCACTCAGAATGGTGAGGTACGGTAATCTCTCAGCATGGCACTCTGAATGGTGAGGTACAGTATGCTCTCAGCATGGCACTCTGAATGGTAAGGTACGGTATGCTCTCAGCATGGCACTCTGAATGGTGAGGTACGGTATTCTCTCAGCATGGCACTCAGAATGGTGAGGTACGGTATGCCCTCAGCTTGGCACTCAGAATGGTGAGGTATGGTAATCTCTCAGCATGGCACTCAGAATGGTGAGGTACGGTATGCTCTCAGCATATTATGGTGAGGTACGGTATGCTCTCAGCATATTATGGTGAGGTACGGTATGCTCTCAGCATGGCACTCTGAATGGTGAGGTACAGTATGCTCTCAGCATGGCACTCTGAATGGTGAGGTACGGTATGCTCTCAGCATGGCACTCAGAATGGTGAGGTACGGTATGCTCTCAGCATGGCACTCTGAATGGTGAGGTACAGTATGCTCTCAGCATGGCACTCTGAATGGTGAGGTACGGTATGCTCTCAGCATGGCACTCAGAATGGTGAGGTACGGTATGCTCTCAGCATGGCACTCTGAATGGTGAGGTACAGTATGCTCTCAGCATGGCACTCTGAATGGTGAGGTACGGTATGCTCTCAGCATGGCACTCTGAATGGTGAGGTACGGTATGCTCTCAGCATGGCACTCTGAATGGTGAGGTACGGTATGCTCTCAGCATGGCACTCTGGTGAGGTACGGTATGCTCTCAGCATGGCACTCAGAATGGTGAGGTACGGTATGCTCTCAGCATGGCACTCTGAATGGTGAGGTACAGTATGCTCTCAGCATGGCACTCTGAATGGTGAGGTACGGTATGCTCTCAGCATGGTACTCAGAATGGTGAGGTACGGTATGCTCTCAGCATGGTACTCAGAATGGTGAGGTACGGTATGCTCTCAGCATGGCACTGAGATAAATTCCTCAAAAGGAACATTAGGTTTATTAGTTGTGGAACTTTAATAAACTATCAGGTATGTTAGTTAAAATTGTTCATATTGCAAAGATTACGCTGATTCTTTGAAAAGATCATGCAGATCTACAATACTAGATTGTTTCTTCATTGTCATAAAAAGCAAAAATCATGCAGAGACAATGGTAGAAAGATGGACAGATAAATAGATATGGAAAGATAGATAGATAGAGAGAGAGAGAAAGAAAGACTTGAAAAAATACTCATATGCCTTGAACTTTTACAGATTTTTCACATTATACCCACAAACTTAAATGTATTTTATTGGGATTGTATGCAATAGACAAATACAAAGTAGCAAGTATGTGTAAAGGAAAAAAGAAAATGCATGGCTTTCACATGTTCTTAAAAAAATAATAATGTATTTTAATAAATGAGAATCTGGAAAGTGTGGTATGCATTTGTATTTATCCCCTGTACTCTGCTAACCATAAATGAAATCCAGGGTGACCAATTGCCATCAGAAGTCACCAAAATAGTAAATGAAGTCCACATGTGTGTAATGTATGTTCATTATAACTACAGCTGTTCTGTGAAGGACTCAGAGGTTTGTTAGTGAACATTAGTAATCAAACATCATCATGGAACACACCAGACAGGTCAGGGATAAAGGTGTGGAGAAAGGTTATTAGTACACACTGGACCCTGTAATAGCGTAATCCTAGGGGTTAATTTACACTTAGTCAACTGACTATATTAAACACCTTATTGTTACATGTGCTATCTTGAATTAAAACTTAACTTTTATTTGCTAGAATTCATAAATAAAGAGGAAAAAAAGAAGAAAAAGAATAGTTGTGAGATAGTTAAAATTATCAGTGGTTGGCGCAGTTATAGTTTTCTATGTAATGAATCTATTGTAAGTACCAGCCACTGCTCTATCTCTGCAGTGGTGTGTAGACAAAGCATAGGTAAGTGCTAGGCCAGCTGGGTGCGCGCTCCCACGGGCTATATTTTGTCTACAATGTTTTAAACAGTATTTCCTTAGTTGCGTACTTCATTCATAAGTGACTGCGCCCCTGTACTGAGGCTACAAAACACACACAGACACTCTGCCCCCGGCATGTTTCACTGGTGAGCCGGCGTCTTCAGGGCATCAGGCAGGGTTAGGTCATAAAAACATATCCCAAGCTCTGAAGTTTGTGGGTGCAATGTGAAAAAATGTGGAAAAGTTTAAATGGTATGAATACTTTTTCAAGGCACTGTAAATATGGAGAGATAGATTAGATAGATAGATAGATAGATAGATAGATATTTGATTGATTGAGCTGTCTGTGCCTTTGAATTGTATATGCCAATGTTTATTTTGTGTTCTGCACAAATTTAAATAAAACAAGTTAAAAAATAAATAGATAAATAAAAATAAATATATATGTATATAGTATATATAGTCAGCACTGTCCACTCTGTACATTGTTGATGTGAATACATAGGGTGTCATGAGTAATGAACCCATTACAAGTGCTGGGATCTCAGGTAGGCACTAGTGTATTTACTTCCCCACAGAGCAAACACAGGGCAATGTGCACACACTGATAGAAGGGACCTGTGTGAGCACTGTGTCATAGACAAACAGGAATACATGACTGTACACACACTGCGGCCATTACCATCTATTCATCTACAATATAAACACATGGGTGACAAAGTGCCATCTCTGCCAATGCCGAGGAGATAAGCTGCTCCACCATCCACCACAATGACCCGCCACATAGCATGTACATATATCACCAGGGATCTATAGATACAACATATAGACAGACATATAGTTATGAGCTGGATGGATGGATGGATAGATAGATAGATAGATAGATAATAGAATTAGCTAGATATTGAAAGATATAGAGATGGATAAATTACATAAATAACATAGATAGATGGTGACATAAATGTACAACACTTCTATATCCCAATACTTATATCCATCTTTTTTCTATGTGTTTGCAAAAAATAAAAGAGAAAAAAAACAGTTAGAGGTAGGTTTTATTCATTCGCCTTAATATCATTGGTGGTTACACTAGTACTATCAGTGTTAGTAGTATTTATTTTATACACTTACATAGCGCTGACATATTCCGCAGCACTGTACAGACATTGCCATCACTTGCTGTCCCCAATGGGGCTCACAATCTAAGTTCCCTGTCAGTATGTCTTTGGAGTGTGGGAGGAAATCGGGGAAAACATACAAACTCCATGCAGATGTCCTTGGTCGGATTCAAACCCAGGACCCCAGCTCTGCAAGGCACCAGTTCTAACTACTGAGCCACCTGCTGCACCAGTGCAAACCACTGAGCCACCTGCTGCACCAGTGCTAACCACTGAACCACCTGCTGTACCAGTGCTAACCACTGAACCACCTGCTGCACCAGTGCTAACCACTGAGCCACCTGCTGCACCAGTGCTAACCGCTGAGCCACCTGCTGCCCTAGTGCTAACCACTGAGCCACCTGCTGCACCAGTGCTAACCACTGAACCACCTGCTGCACCACTGCTAACCACTGAGCCACCTGCTGCACCAGTGCTAACCACTGAGCCACCTGCTGCCCTAGTGCTAACCACTGAGCCATCTGCTGCACCAGTGCTAACCACTGAGCCACCTGCTGCACCAGTGCTAACCACTGAGCCACCTGCTGCACCAGTGCTAACCACTGAGCCACCTTGCTGCCCTCAGTTTGTGAGGGGAGGCTATAACACAGGCTTGATAAATGTTAGGATTTCAGGTGAGCTCTCTGCCATTGGGGTTGGCACTGCTGAGCTGTGCACTACATTCATCACCTGCTCTCCTGTTCTTGTCTGGGATCCAGCAGGTTCTTTCTACAAGTTTAAGGCCAAGTTATGAAATATGATCACTTCCTTCAATAAAAGGATAGAGAGCTTCAGTTATTCTGAGATGCAATGGTTAATCACTGCCGCGGGATGCTAGACACTTCAATTAAACTTGTCCTTTGCACTTTTCTTCAGATCCTGAATAATCATAAAGTTGTGCCAAATAATGAAGCTCAGAACTGCAAGTCTTTTACTGGGCGAGCGCCACGGCGATGAGTATAAGAAGCGTCACCAGGGGGCGATAGAGCGCCGCGCATAGCCCGCCAGCAGCCGCCTGCTCTCAGGAGAAGGACGCTGCAGACAGCAGGGCACATCCCTGGGTCTGAAGGAGACCCGCACACCCCAAATCTGCCAAGGTCAGGGAGAGGTCACAGGGACTTTGGAGGGAAATAAAATACTCACAAAGAAAACAAACCAAATTGACAGTGTTTAGAGAGGCAGAGAGTGATGAGGGGGCAGGGGAGAGGCACTCTGCCCAGATAGATGGGTATACTCAGCAGTCCCCTTAGTGTACACAGTCCAGAAATAAACAGCAGCTGAGAAAATACCTGACTGTAAAAATACCTGACTGCACCTAAGAAAAAATATTCCAACAAAGAGGAATCATAGAATAAATGAAACTCTGCAGATTATAAAGAATTGACAGGACCAGGGATCCCAGGTCATGAGAACCTAAAGATGTCACCCTGAGCCATGGTAATCCAAGGAGTCCTGCAAAGTGACAAATCAGAAGAACATTACACAGAAACCAAGGGATGTCTGATTGAGATGATGATGATGATGATGATGATGATGAGACCTGCACAATCTGCAACTCGTCCTATTTCTTGTCCCTTCTCCTGAGAAGTTGAAGTGATAGATGATCTGGAGCTAGGAGCTCGGCTGCTGTGGTCAGGAGGGCACTGTCCTGGAGAAGATCTGAGCCCTGGCCATTGTTCTACTGTCCTCCGAATCAATCTGCACACAGCTGGACCCCTCACCCCAAAGTGACCCACAACTTAAAGCTCACCCTCTGCTAGAGCCATGTGCAGGCGAGGAGAGATAGATAGATAGATAGAGAGATAGATGATAGATAGATAGATAGATAGATAGATAGATAATAGATATGAGATAGAAGGATAGATAGATTATATAGATTATAGATAGAGAGATAGATGATAGAGAGATAGATAGATAGATATATAGATAGATAGATAGATAGATAGATAGATAGATAGATAGATATGAGATAGAAGGATAGATAGATAGATAGATAGATAGATAGATATGAGATAGAAGGATAGATAGATAGATAGATAGATAGATAGATAGATATGAGATAGAATAGATAGATAGATAGATTATATAGATTATATATAGATAGATAGATATGAGAGAGAAATAATAGATAGATAATAGATAGATAAAACTAATATATAAATACTCGAGTATAGATAATTATATGTTTTTTACTAAGTATTAGTGTATTCTATCTATACAGATTCATAATAATAATATAATTCCATACGGTCAGACATGGTTTTTACAGGCTTCGGACATACACTCAGGATCCCTCTTTCTGCGGCTGCTGTTCAGTCTTTTTCAGAGCCGGATTTACCTTTTCTCTGCGGTTTAGGTGCGGTTTTACTCTCTATGGAATAGACAGGGATTAAGGAGTGGAGTCCTGCTCACACCGACCGTTCTACAATCCGCTATTGGTCACTTCTCTCCGTTTCCAGCTGTAATCCGCTTCTTTTCAGGACTGTACTGAGATTTGTAACGTGGGACATTAAACATTATATTGGTAAATGTAATAGAAGATATAATGGATGTGTATATGAGTGTGTATACCGCCTGTGCGTGTGATCACAGGGAATACCGCACAACAGCCGGGGTCGGGCATGGTGCAAAGGGCTGAATATATCGATAGCTAGAAAGTAAGGAAATAATACACAGATTTAAAAAAACAGACAATTTATGTGAGAAAGAAGAAAGATAGATAATTATATTAAATATATTAGTATAGATAGAAGATAGATAATGATAGATCGATAGATAGATAGAAAAATGTATCTATCATATACTAATAGTAATAGAATAGATGCCATCAAACGAGATATTATTAGATAGTAATAGATTTATACATAAATAATAGATCAATCTTTCGATAGACACATGGAAGGATCGAATGCAAGTATAGGAAAGTCTGTATATTCACAGTTTACATCAAATATCCCAGTGCGTGTGTAATGTATGCAAAAAATAATATATATATATATATATATATATATATATATATATATATACAGTGTGTATATGGAGAAGGAGTGTGAGGAGCAGTATGTAGATCTCTGTATATAGCTCATGTGTACATGAATGGTTTGTAAAGAATTTGTGTATAATACACGAGAACTACTTTTGTGTGTGTGTGTGTGTGTGTGTATATATATATAAAATATATAATGTATATCTATGGAGTGTGTGTGTTCTGGTTTACAATAAGTGTGTGTGTGTATATATTTATAGCTGGTCTACAAAATGTGTGTATATATGTATGTGCATATATTTATATTTTATATATGTATGTATGTGTGTGTGTATATATATATATATATATATATATATATATATATATATTAGATAGATAGATATTAGATAGATGCACTCACCTTTCTGGGGGGGCAGAGATCCCTGATCTGAGGACTTCTCTGTGTTGGGGGCCCCTGCTGCCTGCATGGTGACTCCCCGCTGCCACCCTATCACACAGCCTGTCCGGGCAGAGGGCGCCCGGTGCCGGTGCCTCTCCCTCCACTATCCTCCGTAGACATCTATGTTATGGAAGCTTCTCTCTCTGCAGCCCGTCTTAACTCTTCTCCTGCCGGAGTCTAGTACTACATGGCACCTATGAAGGAGTGAGCAGCACACAACCTCCATCCTCATCCTCCTCCTGCTGTGATCCCAGACCCTGGAAAGCACCTGGACACTACAGAAGAACATGGACTTCTTGAACGCTGGGGCAAGGAGGCATCCACTGGTATGAAAACTGGTCAATTCTGTCATTAGCTAAGATCCCTAATTCTTTTCTACTTTGCAGAGCTGCTGTGATCATGAGATGGGGCATAAGAGGGGCCATCACTAAACAATCTAAAGACAGCCCCCTGCCTCCCTGAAAAAAAAACTTCAGGCTTGGGCCATGATTGATGGGCTCCAGGACTTGTGGTAATTGACTGTTCTGAGGTCTAAAGCAGGTTTCACTTGCAGCAAAGAGATTGGACAACAAGACAAAAACGAGAGCGGCATTTTCTTCCCCCTCCTCTGCCCGAGAAGCCCCCGGATAAGATCGCCTGGTGCTCGGGGGGCAGCATTTGACTTCATTTAGTAAATAGTCCTGGTGTAATTAGCACTGCCATTAGGAAGCATTACTGCCTAATACCTGAGCACACAGCCCACAGTCACTACAAAGATGGCCACCAGTCTCTAGGAGTCTGTCACTGCACTTATGCCCATCTCCTAATCATTGCCACAGCCAAACCCTCCTACTTGAATGAGCCCCTACATTAAATTACACTTTTTGGATGATCCTATACATTAAGTGGCACTTTTTGGATGAGCCCATAGGTCAGATGCCTCTTTTGGGATGAGCCCCTACATTAAATTAAACTTTTTGGACGAGCCTATACATTAAGTGGAACTTTTGGGATGAGCCCCTACATTAAGTGGTACTTTTTGGATGAGCCCTTAGGTCAGGTGCCTCTTTTTGGATGAGCCCCTACATTAGATTACACTTTTTGGATGAGCCCCTACATTAGATTACACTTTTTGGATGAGCCCCTACATTAAGTGGCACTTTTTGGATGAGCCCCTACATTAAATGGCACTTTTTGGATGAGCCCCTACATTAAGTGGCACTTTTTGGATGAGCCCAAAGGTCAGGTGCCTCTTTTGGCATTAGCCTCTACATTAAATGTCTCTTTTTAAATGAGCCCCTACATTAAATCGCACTTTTCTGATGAACGCATACATTAAATGTCTCTTTTTGGATGAGCCTATACATTAAATGTCTCTTTTTGGATGAGCCTATACATTAAATGTCTCTTTTTGGATGAGCCTATACATTAAGTGGCCCTTTTTGGATGAGCCCCTACATTAAATCGCACTTTTTGGATGAACACATACATTAAATGTCTCCTTTTGGATGAGCCTCTACATTAAGTGTCATTTTTTGGATGAGCCCCTACATTAAATGGCACTTTTTGGATGAGCCCCTACATTAAGTGGCACTTTTTGGATGAGCCCAAAGGTCAGGTGCCTCTTTTGGCATTAGCCTCTACATTAAATGTCTCTTTTTAAATGAGCCCCTACATTAAATCGCACTTTTCTGATGAACGCATACATTAAATGTCTCTTTTTGGATGAGCCCCTACATTAAATGTCTCTTTTTGGATGAGCCTATACATTAAGTGGCCCTTTTTGGATGAGCCCCTACATTAAATCGCACTTTTTGGATGAACACATACATTAAATGTCTCCTTTTGGATGAGCCTCTACATTAAGTGTCATTTTTTGGATGAGCCCCTACATTAAGTGGCACTTTTTGAATGAGCCCCTACATTAAGTGGCACTTTTTGAATGAGCCCCTACATTAAGTGTCATTTTTTGGATGAGCCCCTACATTAAGTGGCACTTTTTGAATGAGCCCCTACATTAAATGTCTCTTTTTGGATGAGCCCCTACATTAAGTGGCACTTTTTGGATGAGCTCCTACATTTAATGGCACTCCTCCCCAGGTCTCAGGACCTCCAGATACATTTCCAGAAGATACCTGATGAGGCTGCTCCAGTATCTGCATAGATGACAGATCGCTGCCCTACAGACCCTGTATAGAAATCACAGGGTGACCTCACAGAGTTGCTTTGTGTGCAGCCTGGCAATGTCTGGGCACCGTGCTGCAGTGCAATGGATGGTCCCATCAGTGGTCTCTGGCCATGGTGCCAGGGCTGTTGTGGACTGTGAGTGGTAGGATGGCGATGGCTCCCGTAGCCTCTCCCCCTCCCTGCCTCCCCGCACTCCTGATTGCACGCCAGGCTCTGCCTTCCCTCCCCCTCCCTGCCTCCCTCCATGTGTCTGTGTCTGGAGGACTGGCTCTGCCTCCCTCTGCTTCCGGGTCCCGTCATTTTTTCATTCTCCCGCCGATCAGCTCCACAAAACGGAGTCTCTTGTATAAGCCAGCAGCAGCCAACCTGCCAGCAGTCACTCATCTGCCAGTGCCAGGCTGCAAAATCCCACCTCATCCACCCAGCTCTCACTCCCTGCACAAGGAAGCACTTTGCTCTTTTTATTGCTTTTTGTTTTTTGTGTGTTTTTTTTTTTTTTACTATATTTTATATTTATTTGCATTTTTTGGATTTTTTCCCCCCCCTCATCCTCTGGATCTTGATTTTGTAAATAAATAAAAGAGACAGAGATCTATAGGGAGCTGTCAGGAGGAGTTACTGAAGAGAGAGCAGAGAGAGGGAGACGGGGCTGGAAGATCTGCTGCTCAAGTTGAATCTTCATCACTCTCATCATCCTCTTCCTCCTCCTCTCCTGCCACCATCCCTCATTCAGCACCTTGACATGCTCTGCCTCTGATTGACATCTCAAGTGGCTGAGCGCCATGAGAATCCCCAGCCTTGGTACATGTGGCTCTGCTCAGGGCCGACACTAGAGAAATCACTGGGAAGATTTCACCATAAATTGCAAGAAGAAAATAAAACAAGAAAAACAAAAAAACATTAAGGAGCGATTTTCCTCTTCTAGCTTGGCGCCTCTGTGTTCAGCATGAGTGTATGACTGGCATCCCGGTGGAAGAAGCTTTCCTGGAGAGCACTACAATTTGGGTTATTTCACTTTTGCCCCCTTTCCCCCCTTCCATCAGCCCAGGACAAGGACAGCCTGTGATTCTGGCAGGAGGGCTGAGGACAGGCTCACTATAGGGCGCACTGAGGAGTTTATTGATGGCGCAAAGGGTAGGTGGCAATGTCCTGGAACCATGGCTGGTGCATGGCATGGAGTGACCAGGGTGGGGGGTGCAGTGTGTGGTTATGGGTGTTAATATTAAAGTATGAATGTGAGTGATCAGGGCTTTGTGTGCTGTATCTCCTCTGCACGCCTCACTCTCTGACACTCTCTTGCGCTCTCTCTCTCTCTCTCTCTCTCTGTGACACACACCTCTCTCTCTCCCTCTCTTCCTCTCTCTCTCTCTCTCT